>NC_067450.1:15025641-15182984 GCF_009764475.1 Pristis pectinata
TTCTTTGTGTTATGACAGAGCAGCCTGACGTGCTTCTGAGCCAGTCCACGGTCTTATCTGGATGCCCTTTGGGAGAGGATTTCCAAAGTGCAGGAAGAGGTGGGGCATTTTATAAATGGAACAGCAAATGTTATGCAAATATCAACCTTACCGTATTTTCCACTCACTCATGCCGAGTTTTAACCGCATTCCACTCCCGGATCAGCAAACCAATGGCAGAGAGTTCTTTATCATATAACGCACAATAAATATTTAAGCGGTATTTTAATATAATTTGCACAAGTGTTCAGTCTGTGCCATTTGTGAAAAGTGAGATCCAATTATGGTCGGATCGTTGCAAGTTTTAAAGGAAAATATTACCATTCACTAAATAACGCCATTGTTCAGGAAAGATAAACGATGGACTCAAGGAGAAAAGTAAAATTCAAGACGTCTGCATGTGTTCATCTCAGCTAATGAATGTAATTTATATTTTGCGCATAAAACCACAGGTAAACTGTCAACTGCCTCCACATCAGGCCACATTCCGCACCACACCCGTCTCTTGATGGGAGGTTAAATGCTGCATCCTGCTGCACAGCATTTTTTAATCGAGTCAGACACTGGGACTGGATTCGCCTCAGCTCATGAAGTTTCTGATGAAGCGCAGATAAAGGGCTAAAGTAAACATAATCATTTTTCTCAGGCATGGCTTTAGAACACAGGGAGGACAGCGACTTGTCACAGTAACTCGATGTGCACAGAACAGCGCGCGATTCATAACAGTCCCTCCAGCTGTGGACGAGGGGTGGGAACATATTTAGATAAAGCCGTCGCTTTGGTTCATGACTATAAAACAGAATGATCTTTATTCAGGGTACGTTTATTTACCTTTTGAACTAATAACGTCTGCTCACTTTCGGAGTACGCTGGTAACAGGAACAGGAGCTCCTGTACAAGGTAGGACTCAATATATACTGAAAAAAACTTCAGAGATTTAATATGAAAAGTCGCTTCGCTCTTTTTCTGGAAGGGTGTTGTAAGATCGAGAAGTAATTAGACTATTTCTTGAATTTTGGATCTGAAGCAAATTAACTCTTGAAGGAATTAGCGATTCTATTGAGTTAATTAATTAACACTTCAAGAGCCATCTCCCTCGGAATCTTGCATTGTTGGAAGTATTACTGATAAATGTCGCACGTTCCGTACAGTTACGAATAAAGAGCAAAAACTGGGAACGTCTGAGCACCAGCCAGCCCCAAAGCATCACCCACCCCAGTGTTTCCAGCAGCAGGAAGCTCATCCATCCACACGTATCTTATACTCTGCTGTTTCATGATCTCGGTCGAAGTCACCCGAGATTTCGTTTTTTATTTTTTTCGCGCTACTTCGGCCTTTTTGTCCAGTTCGATGTAATTTGCCCACGGCCGATCGCCCAGTAGTTAAGTACAGGAAGTAATTACGAAAACTAACAACGTTATAGCGCAATATTGGCGAAAGGTAAGGAGATTATGCTTCAAATATATCGTCCATTGGTGAGAGTAGTTCTAAAGTAAGGCATACAATGGCGTTCCCTGATTACAGGAAGAATGTTAACTGGTTGGTAGAAGTACAAGGAAGATTTGCCATGGTGATGCCTGGAATACGTGAGTTGTCTAATGATAAAATGTTTGTCAACCTTGGCTTGTGTTCGCTGGTTTAGAAGAATGAGGGGAGCTTCACTGCATTAAATGAAGCTTGGAGGCATGATTTAGGCCCATCGACTAAGCTCTGCCATGCATTCAAGGCTGATATATTTTTAACTCTCAGCCCAAGTTTCTTGCCTTCTCCCCGTAACCTTTGACGTCCATAGAACCATAGAACCATAGAACGATACAGCACAATACAGGCCCTTCGGCCCACCAAGTTGTGCCGCTCTTCAAACCACTCCTAAGACTATCTAACCCCTTCCTCTCACATATCCCTCTGTCTTAAATTCCTCCATATGCTTATAACCATAGAACCATAGAACCATACAGCACAAAACAGGCCCTTCGGCCCACCGTGTCGTGCCGTCCATCAGACCACCCTCACACTACCTAACCCCTTCCTCCCGCATATCCCTCTATCTCACGTTCCTCCATATGCCTATCCAACAAGCTCTTGACCTGTTCAATGTATCTGCCTCCACCACCACCCCAGGCAGTGCATTCCATGCACCAACCAGTAATTAAGACTAATTAAGAACTATAAACCTCCGCTTTTAAATACACCTAATGACTTGGCTTCCACGGCCGTCTGTGGCGATGTATTCCACAGATTCACCACACTCTGGTTCAAGAAATTCCTCTTCATTTCATTCGATAGGACGTTCTTGTATTTTGAGGCTGTGCCCTCTGGTCCTAGAATCTACCACTACTGGAAACATCCTCTCCGGGTCCACTCTGCACAAGCCTTTCAATATTCAGTGGGTTTCAATGAGATCCCCATTCATTCCTCTAAATTATAGCGAGTACAGACACAGAGCCATCAAATGCTCCTCATCTGTGAACACTTTCTCCCCGGGATCATTCTCGCAAACCTCCTCTGCACCCTCTCCAACGCCAGCACATGCTTCCTCAGATATGGAGAACAAAACTGCTCGCATTGCTCCAAGTGTAGCCTGACCAACGTCGTATAAAGCCTTAGAGTTACATCCTTGCTTTGACATTCTGGTCCACTCAGAATGAATGTTAATATTGCATTGGCCTTCTTTACTACCGAATCGACCTGCAAGTGAACCTTCAGGGACCTGTACTAAGATTCTCAAGTCCCTTTTCACCTCCGATTCCCGAGTTCTCTCCCTGTTTAGAAAATACTCTACACCTTTATTCCTTCCACCAAAATGCATGACCATACACATCCCGACGCAGCGTTCCATCTGCCACGTCGATGCTCCTTCTCCCAACCCATCTAATTCCTTCCGCAGCCTCCCTGCTTCCTCAACACGACCTGTTGCTCAACATATCTTTGTATCATCTGCAAACTTAGCCACAATCCATCAATTCCGTCTTTCAAATCATTAACAGATGATATGAAAAGCAGCGGACTCAACACTGACCCCCGAGAAATATGACTACTCACCGGCATCCAACTAGAAAAGGCCCCCTTTATTTCCACTCTTTGTTTTCTGCCAGTCAGCTAATATTCTGTCATGCTAGTAACGATCCTATAATACCATGGGCGCCTATCTTATTTAGCAGCCTCACGTGCGGCAGCGCCTTGTCAAGGCCTTCTGAAAATCCAAGTAAATAATATCCTCTGACTGATCTTTGTCTATCTTGCCTGTTACTTCCTCAAATCATTCCAACATGGTTGTCAGGCAAGATCTCCCCTTCTCTAACCCATTCTGACTTTGGCCTATTTTATCATGTGCTTCCATGTACCCCGAAACCACATCCTGTATAATGGACTCCAAATCTTACTGAAGTCAGTCTCATCGGCCAATTAGTCGGTCTAATTGGCCAGTCTAATTACCTGACTTCTGTCTCCATCACTTCTGAAAGAGTGCAGTGACATTTTTGATTTTCCAGTCATCTACAACCATTCCTGACTGTACCGATTCTTCAAATATCACCACTGATGCCTCCACAATCTCGTCAGTGACATTTTCCAGCAACATGTGGTGTAACCAGCCGGTTCAGGTGACCTATCCACCTTCAGACTTTTCAGCTTCCCAGGCACCTTCTGCTTCGTTATTACAATGACACCAACTTCTGACCCATGACTCGCTCCAATTTCTGGCTCATCACAGTGTCTGTCACAGTGAAGCCTGACGCAAAATACGTGTTCAGTTTGTCCGCTATTTCTTTGTGCCCATTACTACTTTTCTGCAGTCAATTTCCAGCCGTCCAATCTCCACGCTGGCCTCTCTTTTACTTTTTATACATCTGAAAAAAAAAACTCCTGGTGTCCTCTTTTCTGAACTTGGCTCACTTACCTTCATATTTCATCTTGTCTCCCCTTATTGCTTGTTTAATCGCCTTCAACTGTTTTTTCAAAACTTCCCAATCTGCCTTCCCGCTAATTGTTGCAATATTTGTGTGCCCTCTCTTTTGCTTCTACGTTGTCCTGGTCTTCCGTTGTCAGCCACTGTTGCCTCATCCTCTGTTTAGAATGCTTATTCTTCTTTGGGTGTGAAATGATCCTGTGTCTTCCGAATTAGTCCCAGAAGTTCCTACAATTGCTGCTGTGCTGTCTTCCCTGCTCGGACCCCCATTCAATCAAATCTGGCCAGCTCCTCCGGCATGCATTTGTAGTTACATTTCCTCAACTGTGATACCTATACTCCAATTTTACCTTCTCCCTCTCAAACTGCAGGGTGAATTCTGTAATATTATGATCACTGCCTCCTTGGGGTGCCTTTACATTAACCTCCCTAATCAAATCTAGTTCATTGCACAACACCAATCCAGACTTACCTTTACCCTGGTGGGTTTGACCACAAGGGGCTCTAAAGGGCCATCTCGTTGGCAATCTACAAATTCCTTCTCTTGCGCTCAAGTGCCAACTTGATTTTCCCAGTCGACCTGCATATTGAACAACTAGAATAGATAAGCATTAATTAGCTGGCACGGAGAATTTGGATTTTCAGAAGGCGTTTGATCAAGTCCAACACATGGGATTATTCAACAAGATTGGAGCACACGACACTCGGTTTATAGCCTGACATAAATTGAGATTTTATTATCGGATAGAAACCAGGCTGGAAATAATTGGATCTTTTTTGGTTTCACAAGCTGTAGTTAGTAAGGTATCGCAGTGTTTCATGCTTGGACCCCAACCATTCACAATGTTTATCGAGATGTAACTGAGGGGACCGAATGTCATATTTCTCCCTCTGATGATACTAAAGGAGTGAGGTTGTGAATGTACGGTGT
This sequence comes from Pristis pectinata, assembly GCF_009764475.1. Classification (NCBI taxonomy): domain Eukaryota; kingdom Metazoa; phylum Chordata; class Chondrichthyes; order Rhinopristiformes; family Pristidae; genus Pristis; species Pristis pectinata. Next base: position 15,030,519 of record NC_067450.1, read on the forward strand.
CCGGCCTGAAAGCATCTCACACAATAATGTGCACAACTACAGTGACCCATTGGTGACAGAATTCCATGCCAATCATAAGAACGAAAGATAATTGCTCGGAATAACAACGAATAGTGGAGGATGTTGCTAGGCTTTAAAGGGATAGGGACAAACTGAGTGGGTGTGCAAAAGGCTGACAGATGGAATATAATGTCTAAAGATATGATGTCATTCGATTCCAGAGAATATAAATTGCGAGAGATTTGGTAATACGAGCATTCAAATGCACCGAGATGCACTCTCACGCGCCACTGAATGCGAAAACGTATGCGCTGTAATCCGTCGGAAAGGCAACTGGAATGTTTGCAAATTTTACGAGACTGCATGCAGTCATTGTAATTATATCCGGCCCTGATGAAACGCACCTTGGAGTATTGTGCACAGTTTGTTGTCTTTACGAAAAGAAGCATGTGTCCCAGGACTATGGACCTGGCTGATTCGACTGAATGAACCGTAGGGAATGGGTCTCATGGGACACACTGAGCCAAACGATGTACGAACTCGTTCACAAGACAGTGTTTCTTTTCTCGTCTTACTTATTCTCAATTATTTGTTGATACTCTGTTTATTACAGAGCACCAGAGTTTTGGAACGCCTCTCTCCGCAATGGCTGAAGGAGGGGATCCAGTGATCTCAGCAACAAGGAAGAGCACAGGTTTGTTACAGAATTCTGTAAATTATGACTGTTGTCCTGGAAAATCAAGGTCGGACCTGTGACATTGAATGGAAGGGGCTTGGGTGCTGTTGCAGAACTGAGTGACTTTGGAGCGCAGGCGCATAGTTCCCTTAAAGTGGAATCATAGGTAGACAGGACAGTGACGAAGGCTTTTGGCATGCTGGACTTCAGCTGTAAGAACATTGGAAGATGAATTTGGTATGTTCAGTTGCAATTCTACAAGACGGAGGTGAGGCCATGTTTGGAGTACTGCTTTCTGTTTTGTTCACCTTCTTATAGGAAGGAAATGGTTAAACTGGAAAGAGTAGAGTGCAAAATATCAACAAGGATGTTGCCGGAACTCGGGGGACTGCTATAAGGAGGGATTAGGCAGGCTGACCTTTCACTCTTTGGAGCGTAAGAGACCGAGGGGTGGTCTCATTGAGACAGATAAAATCGGGATGGGCATTGATAGAGTGAGGGGTCTTTTTTGTAGGGTTGCGTAATTGAAAAGTAGAGGATATAATTTTAAGATTAGAGGTGAAATATTTAATAAGAAGCTCGAGTGGCAACTTCTGAACACTTTTCAACACAACTTTGTTTTTCAGACAGCAATCAGAGGAGTGGTTGAGGCAGGAAACTGAGATCACGGATAATGGCCCCAAAGAATGGTTCAAATCCAGCCAGCCCATATTAGAATATTTAATTCAAATTATTAAAACACATCTGCCAACTCACTGTGTAAAGTAAATACCAGTCGAGGATAATGGTCAATGGGACTTATTCTGGCCGGAGGTCGGTGACTGGTGCTGTTCCGCAGGGATCAGCACTGGGACCTCTTCTGGTTTTGGTGGAAATAACAATTCGATGAAAACATAGATGTGGGTTAGTTGGTTACCAGACGATACAAAGATTTGTGGCGCAGTGGATACGTTAGAATATTGCCAAAGATTGCAGCCTGAAATAACGCAGGTGCAAATATGGGAGGAGAAATAGATAGAGTTTAATCCGGCCAAGTGTGTGGCTTTGCACTTTGGGGTATCAAATGTAAAACGATGGTACGCTGTTAATGGCAAGTCCCTCAGCGGTGTTGACGCACAGAGATAAATTGGTAAATTGGTTTATTATTGCCACATGCACCGAGGTACAGTGAAAAAACTTTGTTTTGCATGCCAACAAGATGTTAGGATAGAGGAAGAGGTATATAGAACAAAGTCCGAGACACCGTGCAGCGAAGATCGTAAGAGGTACAGGCAGGTGAAAAGACGGGACAATTTGCTGAACAATAGAAATGCAGCGAAATCGGTAGCTGATCCTGGTCTAAATGGACTGTATTTAAATGCACGGAGCATTAGAATGAAAGTAGATGACCCAGTGGCACAGCTCCAGATTAAAAAGTATGATATTGTGGCAATCACCGAGTCATAGCTCAATGACGGATGTGATTGGGAACTGAGTGTCCAAGGGTACACATTGTATAGGAAAGATAGGCGGGTAGGCAGAGGGAGTGGTGTGACCCTGATGGCTAACAATGATATAAAATCAATAGAAAGAAGGGACATCGAGTCAGAGGAAGTGGAATCCTTACGGGTGGAGTTAAGAAATGCCAAAGGTAAAAGGACAATATTAGCAGTTATATATAGGCCCCCTAACAGCAGCCGGGATGTGGACTACAGGTTACAGTTGGAAATAGAAACAGCGTGACGGATAGACAATGTCAAGATAATTATAGGGCATTTTAACATGAAGGTAGATTGGGAAAGCCCGGAAGGCAGAGGATCTCAGGAGACAGAGTTTTTGGAATGTCTAAGAGATGGATTTTTGGAGCAACGTGTTGATGAGCCCACCAGGGGATCGGCTGTTTTGGATTGGGTGCTCTGGAACGATCCTGAGGTGATTCGGGAACAAAAGGTAAAGGAACCATTAGGAAGTAGTGATCACAATATGATTGAGTTCAGTTTCAAATTTGAAAAGGAGAAGCTGTTATCAGGTGTATCAATATTTCAGTGGAACAAAGTAAATTACAGTGGCATGAGAGAGGAACTGGTCAAAGTTGATTGGAAATGTAAGCTAGTTGGAGGGACGGCAGAGTAGAAATAGATGAAATTTCTACAAGAAATAAGGAAAGTGCGGGACAGAAAAAGGTTATGAATGGAAAAATGGCACAAAGGTGGATAATGGGAGAGCAACTAAAAGCAAAAAGGAGGGCATACAAGGAAGCAAAAATTAGTGGGAAAACAGAAGACTCGGAAACGTTCAAAAACTTACAGAAAGAAACTAATAAGGTCATTAGGATGAATGGATGAATTATGAAAGGAAGTTGGCAGATAATATACAAAAGGAAACGAAGAGTTTTTTTAAAAATATCTGAAGAGTACAAGAGGGACACGGGTAGATATAGGACCAATTGAAAACGGTACGGGAGAGATTGTAATGGATAACAAAGAGATGGCAGAGAAACTAAATGAGTATTTTGCATCGGTCTTCACTGTGGAAGACATCAGCAATATACCTGATAGTCAGAGATCTCAGGGGATAGAACTGAGTTCAGTCAAGATTACGAGAAAGAGGTGCTCTGGAGCTAAATGGATTCAGCACAGATAGGTCTCCCGGACCGGATGGATTGCAGCCTCGGGTTCTAAAGGAGGTGGCTTTAGAGATTGTGGAGGCATTGGTGATACTTTTTCAGGTATCAATAGACTCTGGCATGGTTGTGGGGGACTGGAAGGTCTCAAATGTAGTTCCGCTGTGTACGAAAGTTGGGAGTCAGCATAAAGGAATTTACAGACCTCGGTGGTCTGAAATCGGTGGTTGGAAAGATATTGGAATCGATTGTCAAGGATGAGGTTATGGAATACCAAGATGTGCAAGGCAAGATAGGTCCGAGCCAACATGGTTTCATAAAGGGAATATCCTGCTTGACCAACCTATTGCAGTTTTTTTAAGGATTTCTCAGGTAGGGTGGATAAGGGAGAGGCTGTGGATGTTGTGTATTTAGATTTTCAAAAGGCCTTCGACAAAGTACCGCACAAGAGGCTGATTAATAAGATGAGAGGTCGTGGAATTACAGGAAGGATATTAGAATGTGTGTATCATCAGGTGATAGGCAGGAAGAAAAGGGTGGGAATAAAGGGATCCTGTTCTGGTTGGGGTCCGGTTACCATTGGTGTTTCGCAAGGGTGTTGGGGCCGCTTCTTTTTACGTTATCCATCGATGATTTACACCATAGAGTAAAAGTTTGCGAACGACACCAAGATACGTGGAGGAGTCGGGTAAAAATTAAAGAAACAGAAAGGTTGCAGAGAGACTTAGATAGTTTAGGAGCATAGGCAAAGAAATGGCAGATGAGATTCAATGTTGAGAAGTGTGCGGTTGTACACTTTGGAATAAGAAATAAACGGCCAGATTATTATCTGGATGGAGAGAAAATTCAAAGTACAGAAGTGCGAAGGGACTTGTGGGTCCTCGTACAGGATACCCTAAAGAATAACCTACAGGTTGGATAGGCGGTCAAAAGCGAATGCTATGTTGGCATTCATTTCGAGAGGCATAACGTATAAACGTAAGGAAGTGTTGATGAGGCTCTATGGGACAATGGTGAGACCTAATTTGGAGTACTGTGTGCAGTTTTGGACACCGCATTTTAGGAAGGCTGTGCCGATGTTGGAGAGGGTTCAGAGAAGATTTACCAGGATGATTACCGGAATGAAAGGGCTTACATCCGATGAGCGATTGTCGGCTCTTGGACTGTACTCACTGGAGTACAGAAGAATGAGAGGGGACCTCAGAGAAACATTTAGAACGTTGAGAAGACTGGATAGAGTGGATGTGGCTACGCTGTTTCCCTTGGTGGGTGAATCCAGGCCTGGAGGGCTCCTAATTAGAGGGTAACCGTTCAGAACAGAAATGACGAGAAATTTCTTTAGCCAGAGTGTCGTGGATTATGGAATTCTTTGCCACATACAGCTGTGGAGGCCCGATCATTGGGGGTTATGAGGAGATGGATAGGTACCTAATTAGTGAAGGTATCAAAGGATATGGGGAAAAGGCCGGAAACTGGGGCCACAAAGGAATAGTTTAGTTTAGTTCATGGAGAAGACTCTATGGGTCGAATGGCCTACATCTGCTCCCTTGTCTTGTGATCTTGTGAACAATACAATCCATTTCATTTAAACAGTGCATGGACGTAGTACAACGGAAAACAATAAAAGAATGTAGAATAGAGAGCTACAGGTACAGAGGAAGTGCAGTGCAGGCAGACAATAACGTGCAAGGCCAACAACGACTTAGATTTTGAGGACAACAGTCCATCTGATCGTACTGTGGGATAGATCAATATTCTAATAACCGTGGGATAGAAGTTGCCCTTTTGCCTTGCAGGAAGTGTTTTCAGGTGTTCTATCTTCTGCCCAATGAAAGGGGAGAAGAGAGAATGACTGGGGTGGGTGGGGTCTTGGATCATACTGGCTGCTTTGCCAAGGCAGGGAGAAGTATAGACAGAGCCTGTGGAGGAGAGATTGCTTCAGTGATGTGCTGAGCTGTGTCCACAACTCTCTGCAGTTTCTTGCGGTCACGGCCAGAACAGTTGCCACCCCAAGGCGTGATGCATTCGGATAGGATGCTTCCTATCGTGCATCGATAAAAATTGGTGAGTGTCAAAGCGGACATGTCAAATATTTTGGCCTACTGGGGAAGGAGAGGAGAGGCGCCGGTGAGCATTCTTGGTCGTGGCAAGTATGTGGTGGCCCTGGCCTCAACATGGTCTCGGAGGGACCGTTGGGTTCAAATCCAGAGCTCTGTGAACGTTGCTGCACAGATTGGTGAGGTGTTAAGGAAGGCGTTTGCCATGCCTGCCTTCATTAGTCGGGGCATTGAGTTCAAGTGTCAGGAATTTATTTTTCTGTGAAAATGGTTGGGTCGCATCTGGGTTATTGCGTTCAATTCCCGTCGCCCCATTATAGGAAGCACGTAGAGTCGTTGGCGAGGGTGCAGAAGAGGTTTACGATAATGCTGCCTGGATTAGAGAGCATGTGCTATTATACAAACTTGATTTGTTTTCTCTGGAGCGGCGGAGACTGAAGGGAGACTTTATAGAATTTTATAAGATTATGAGAGCCATCGATAGATTAGATAGCCGGTATCGTTTCCCTCGGTCGAAAAGTCCAGTTCGAGAGGCAAATACGATAGATGCGTTTAATAGGCTCCTGGAGGGCACATGAGCTGAAAGCACCCACAAAACATCCCGTAAAACTGGGAAGAAGAGGAAGAAGGAAGAGAAGAAGGAAGAAGGAAGAAGAGGGAAGCAGATTTATTGCTTTTGTGGTAACTTCGCAGTCACACCCTGTGGCATCTGGTACTTAAGAAAAAATTATTGAGTTGTTCCATCAATTTATTGCGTAAACAGAGAACTGAAGTTTCCATCTGCTCCAGACACGTTGCTGAACCGGGATATTGTAATGGGTACACTTAACACACTTTTGTTACAGCACTTGTCTGTGGATCAGTGAAACAGGCCACATGCGGTGTGTGGGAGTGTGACGCTGTGATTAGTGATGAGACTCACAACCGCTCTGTCGTCAGGAAGCACAGGGAATGTTTCTGCTTTTTAAGAGGTGGACATTGTCTTTGGTTTCCTCCAATTACTTTCACAGACCCGGGCAGGTTGAGTCCCGGGGATCAGACAGTGTGTGTCTTGGGGAGGGTGGGTCCCGGGGATTTGGAGATGTGTGACCCGGGAGGAGGGGTGACCAGGGGATCGACCAGTTTGGGACCGGCAGAGGATGGGTCCCGGGGATCAGGCAGAATGTGTCTCACGAAGGATGGGCCCCGGGTGAGTGGCCAGTGTGTAGCCCAGTGAGGATGGGGATGGTGGTGGTCGGACAGTGTGTGACCCTAGAGGATATGCACCTCTCCTTCCCTGAACTTTGTCACTGCCCACCGGCAATCATGTCTATATTCATGACTGTGGGGCGGCTGTGTAAGGAGCAGATCATTGTGGGACGGCAAGGCCGTGTAAATGCTGCATTCGCAGGAGAAGACATGCTGAGTGATCGCTGCCATTTTGTACGGGCAATATCAACAGAGCTCCATCGTTGTTCAGTGTAGGAGTGAGCGTCCGCCGACGTTTCACAGATCCCGTGGGAGAGAGGAGCCCTAGGGTACGCAGCATTGTGAGACGGGCGATGCGTCGGAGCGCCGCACTGCAAGACAATTAGTGTGAAGAAAAGCTGTGCTGTGCAACGGACGGTCCCAAGGAAGTTCCGCACAATGGGATGGTGTCAGTGGCGATGGGACAGGCCCAAAGTAACGTTATATGTGGGAGTGACTGCTTTCAGGAAGCGCCACACTGTTCAGGGTGATTTACTGTGTGCCTTCTCTGTTCTTTCAGGTGTCATCTCTTCGAATAAACCTTGCCGAACTTCTGCCGACATCCCACACCTTCCAGCTCTTAATTTAAAAAAGTGTTGGACATGATATGTTGACTGTTGGAAAGTATTTATATTATTTATTTAGTTTCTTTCTTTCCCAGTAGTTTCCCTCCGATGGCAATGCATCCGCCTCACGTCGATTTGTGGAAACCGGTTCCTCAAGGTCGGGACCGTCCTGCTTATGATCTTTTGCCTGATATCAGTGTTTCTGCTGATCAGAGATATGAGCCGCAGCATCGGCCAGCGTCCGTGTCCCTCGCGGTTAAACGGCATCCCCTTCCTGATGCGACTCGCCAGCCGGTGTGAGAACAGGGCCCCCTTCCTCGTCCTGCTGGTTACCAGCTCCCCCGATCAGTTCCAGACTCGCTCGGTCATCCGCCGGACCTGGGGGAGCGAGCGACTGGTCGGCGGTGCCAGGTCGGTCACCTATTTCCTGTTGGGACATGGGGGTCAGCGGCAGGACTGGATCATGCGGGAGGGCACTCTACACCAGGACATCATCCAGGGAGATTTCAAGGACACGTACCACAACCTGACCCTCAAGGTGCTGCTGGGTCTGGAGTGGCTCTGCTGCTCCTGCCCCTCCGCCTCCTTCGTGATGAAGACCGACTCCGACATGTTCGTCAACACTGACTATCTGATGAAACTCCTGTCCCGGGACCCGCACCGAAAGAACCTCTTAACTGGCATAATTATGAAAGGTTTCCGACCTATTCGTAAAAAAATCTAGCAAGTGGTACGTCAGCAAGGATGAGTACCCCAGGGACAAGTACCCACCCTACTGTTCCGGCACCGGCTACGTCCTCTCCACTGATTTGGCCTGCCGTGTGTGGGAGGTCTCCGAAAAGGTGGCCAAAATAAAAATTGAAGATGCTTACGTGGGACTTTGCCTGGAGGATCTGAAGGTAGAACCCATGAAAATTCACTCTCAACAAGTCTTCTACGGTTACAAGGTACCTTTCTCCATCTGCACCTACCGGCAGCTCATCACCTCCCACTGGGTAAGAGACCACGAGAAACTGCTCTTCTGGAGGGGCTTGCAGGACTCTGCCGATGAGAAGTGCCCTGGAGAACCGTAACGGAGGCCGCATTGCCTCTTCCACCCCGTCAGAGGACAGATGTGCTACCTTAAGCATGGGAGGGAGTCGGCAGAGGGAAGATAATCGTGAGAACGCTGACGAGGGGAGAGGGCTTAGAAGGTGGTGGAGGCGAATGCAGCAGATCGGCAAGGAGAAAAAAATGAGAATGCTGGAAATGACAGCAGGGGAAATGCGGATAGAGAGAGAGAGGTGTGGGCAACGGAAGAAGAGAGCAAGCGAATGGACAGAGCAGCTAAAAATCGAGGGGTGATAGAGTAGGGAGAGAAAGAGAGAGCGATAGATAGCTCTATAGATAGACAGACAGAGAGACAGATAGATAGATAAATAGATAGAGAGAGAGAGAGAGAGAGAGAGAGAGAGAGAGGAGAGAGAGACTTCTTCCCTGCTGTAACACTACCAGTCTATAACAGCCTATTGCAAAAACCGCAGACAACCCGCAATCTCAGTGTAAGAATGCTACATATATCCGAGGAGGAAAACAAGATAGAAAAAGGAAAACACTTCTAAAATGGGATCCTTCAGCCGCAGGCCTGTATGAACTCGACAGGATACTTAGGTTAAATGCGGGGCAGATGGATTGGACTCTCTGTCTACATCGAAGGTGTGAAACAAATGTCAACGAAGGATTGCTGAACTGAAACGTAACTTTGTTTCTATTAACACAACCAATGGCCGGCCTGCTGTATTTCCAGCATTTTCTGTTTTTATCTCGGATTTCAAGCACATGCAGATTTTTGTTTTATTTCGTGTCAACCATTTGTGTGTCCGGACCAGGGGAGGATAATAAACAGCCATAAAGAGGCGAGGGTGGCGAGGAGCGCGATCCCCACTCGCACCTTGTTTATCGCACGCCTGCTGAACCTGTTGGTGATATGAACGTATGGCCAGGAGCTGATATCCACAGTACGATGAGGCCGTGGATCAATAATCGAGGGAACAACCACACAGAAAAGGCAGTACGGGCCCTGAAACATTTTGCTGCCCGTGAAGTTATCCTGAATGTCAGATCCAGCAGCAGCCCAATTATCAGAGAAGTAATCCCAGAAACAGCGGTGTGCCAAAGTCGGCTGTCGGCCTCGGGACCACAGGACAGAGTCACGCGTCCCGCAATACACGGTGGATTAGCACTGCAGGGTGTGGACACCCGGTTGCATCAGAATGTGATTCAGCTTACCCTATACGCACCTTGAAAATATGTTTTCTAATTAACAGATAATAGACTTTGTCTAATTGAAGCACAGAAGGCTAAATTAGAATGCCATCGGAAATGAATTTGAAATTGGATAGAAAGAAGGTGGGGAGCGAGAGAAGGAGGTGAGAGTAAAGGGCAATGAGAGAAGAAGGAAGAGGGCAGATGAGGTCGGAAGCGAGACGGAGACGAAGAAAGTGCGCTGGAGTCAGAAGAAGAGACGGTCAGTCACAAAATGACCGTTTTGTAATTCAGCGACTGTGATTGAACAATTAGAATGTTCCAATGCTTCAATGAACGTCTATTTCATTTGTTACTCGCTGGTACTTCAATGTGCTTCCAATTGCATTCATGATATGCTGTTACTTTAATGCGTCTTTCCTCACATCCACCAGTTGATTGTGCTCAATGTGTATTTGTTTATTCCAATCTCTCCTTGCTGGATTTCATTGTACTTTGAATAAAACATTACGAGCTGCCGTTTGTATGTCCATTTATGATGTCCAGGTACTTTCATATGTTTTGTTACATTTTCCGCTTTTTGTCATGCAGTATTAATGAAGTATTTATTGACACGTGTTTTTTTTCTCTGTCAATCAGAAACATTTAAAAACAGGTGAAAGACCTTCAGCAGTGGTCATGGGCAGTAACGTGTTAGGCCAAGGTCCAGGGATCCACTTTCAGTGTCCCGGGTCTCTAATCCTGAAAAGGGAGTGTGAGTGGGAGGGCAGTGAGTCCAGAAACCAGGCCAAAGTCCATCAGATCTATCACGTTGCACATTTCCAATGCTCCTCATGCTTCACATTCATAGCATGTTGAGAGTTCGGTTATCTTAAGATATATTTGAATAAATTCTCGTTTTCCGCATTACCCAAAACATGTTAAATCTGGAGATGGCATTGTTCACAATGTGGGCTGAGAAAAAGTCTGCCTACTGGTGCGGAGACTGCAAACAGGGACGTCGTGAAACAACACTTTACCAAAGATTTTATGGGCAAAGTATAAACTACACTCCCCGATAACAACACCCGGAAGAGTTGAGTTTTGTTTGTTTTATGTTTTTTAATTCAGTCCATTGTTTATCTTGGTGCACATGAAGGACAATATTCACATTTCTTCCTGTTCATCAAGCTTTGCACAATGGCGTGTTTTATTGAATGCCATTCCTTTCTGTAAAACTTACAAAGTTCTGATAACTGAAGAGAATCTCATTTTCCACAAAATACTGAAAACTCAGTAGTGTTTTGTTTTCAAGAAATGGCTTTCATGTTGCAGTCTAACATTCACTGTGAGTTATATGATAAATAACCTTCTGCCTTTAGTTTGCTAACCTGGGCGTGGACTGCGTTCTGAAACTCAGCACTGAGTAAATGCAGTATTGTTCTGTGGAGAGCACGGTAAACTGGATACTTGCACAACGTATTTGCTGTTCCTTTTATAGACGCCGCACCTTTTACTGTACTTTGAAACTCGGCTACGAAGATAATAACGTATACTGGCTCTTAGAAGCACGTCAGGTTTCAGTGTCAGGGAATAAATAAAGGTGAGGATGAGAAGTTAAAACAAACAGAACCTAGCGAAATGTCGAATTGTTGAAATGTGCGTGATTCTCCGCCCCAGCATGACTCAGTGGGTCTTCGTGACACTGTGAGATCCTCACACCAACAAGGAAAGGTGCCAAGTGTGGGCAGTTTGAACTGTTAGGAGGAATTGGATAGATTTAGAACAGATGAGACTGCGTGGGTTTAACTAGGGTTCATGAAGTACATTTGGGGCTTAAAGAACGTAAGTAGGAAGGAGATATTTCCCTTATGTTACAAGCCCAGGTTGCTACTTGGTGAGTGTCCCTTTAAGGAACCTGAACGGCAGCGTATGGCTTTGTTTGACTGCTACGAGTGGGAGCGGAGAGGTTGTATGACTGAAATAATTGGAATGCTGCAGGTGTCTGAAGGCCGAGTTTATTGAAGTGCTGACAACTGCAGAGATATATCTGTGAGCTGATTCTTGAACCCAGACACAGACAAATAGAGAGAGAGAGAGAGAGAGAGAGAGAGAGAGAGAGAGAGAGAGAGAGAGAGAGAGAGAGAGAGAGAGAGAGAGAGTTGGTAGGTAGCCTCTGTATCTATGGGTAAATACCAATCGTTGGGGCTGTCACTTTGCAATCCATACCTGGATTTTTGGAGCAATCTGTGGAGGTCACTTTGTCGCTAACCTGTATCGGGTAGCAGGCATATCTGTGGGAGGCCGTGTATCGAGTGCCCTCGGTGTGGCAGATATTTCGCAACAAATCAATAGAGATCTTTGGCGATTGGGGCGTCGTATTTGTTCCATCGTGGAACTTGTGGAATTCGTAAACCCCTTCACTCTACATTCTACCCGACATTACAACGTGGTTTTCAGAAGCCTTTGCTCATCGTTTTGCTTCGTAACTTGCTGAACTGAACTGGTTTGCCATCATAAAACTTTGAAAACTGTTCCTAGACTTGGTGGTGTGGGAACTAGCCACACACGCTTTGGTTATTTTGGTTAGTGTCTGATATTTAACGTTTTTATTATTACAATTAGTTATTAATAAATAGATTTTAACGTTGAAACCTTGCTCGTTGTGTTTCTATTGTTGCTGGTACGTAACACTTAACAGAAGAGTACATAACAAGAGACAGGGACTTAATAGAGAAACTGTCGAACCAGAAAGAAAGTGACGGAAATAAGATGCACCCAGAGAGTGCCGAGGGTCTGAAACCCAGAGTCAGAGAGCGGAGCTAAGACTGAAACAGCCATCACATTTAGACAGTACTTGGAAGTGTACTTTAAGAGCTTTGAGCTCTGTGACCATGGGCCCACACTTGAAGAAGGATTACGCCCTGCAGCAGCTTTTCAAACAGCACAGACACATCGTGTTAAATGGATGCCTGTGACGTCATGTTCCGTGAGACTGTTAGTCCGAAAGGAACCAGGCAGCATCCCTCTCTGGCCCAGGACGCCTGGGGACCCTGTCACTGAAACCCAGGCTGGTAATTCAAGGGTATCCTTGATCATCGCTGGCGGCAGCTCGTATTTTCCATCCTGTTTCTGGACTCGTTCCTGGTACCGGCGGTGGATCAGTGACTCGCTGAGATGAAAGTGCGCTTCAGACGGAGCCCTCAGCTTTATACTGGGAGGAACGTAGAGGAATAATGACCTCAGTCATTTGCGTGGGCTTGTCGGCCTCTGCTTACAGGTGATGGGACAATATTCAAGGACAATGTACACATTTCGCTGAAATTGCCATGCTTTATAAACCTACAAAAGTGCAATGATATGAGAAGGGAAGCAAACTTACTGCAAGATGCTGCAGACTTTGTGGAAGCATGACCTAAGCGGGTATTTTACAATATGTCGATTAAATTCCACAAAGTTAATTTCACAATGAGTTCCATGATCAATACAAAAACCTTCTGGGACCGCTTCAATGATGTTAATGAATGGGTTGAGCGTGAACAGTTGTCTGCAGCTCAGCAGCGAGTGGGGTAGGATGACTTCTGTGGAGAAGATAAGGTCTCCAAACATTGTTTGTTTACCGTTAGATTTTACGAGAGGGCATGACTCTCCCAGAATCTTGAATCCCAACTGTCGCTGTATCTCAAGATACCGCACGAACTGCCTCTTGGAAACACGAAAACCTCGGTCGCCGAGACTCGAAGAAATATGAAGATGGAAGAAAGAACAAACGGAACAAAGAGAAATGCCCTGTTGTTGACACGGCGTTTAGCTGTCAGCTTTGAAGTTTCTTGTAAATTTGTGTGATATTGAGTCCAACGATCGATGAGCCGGGCCCCGAAGGTGTGCGCTGTGAGTAAAGACTGCGGTGACTTGCTTCAGAATGGATGAAGCTGAAGAGACACCACTGAGGTGAATAAATCTGAGTGGACCTGGATAAAGTAGGTCGGAAGGGCCTATTTCCTTTAGCAGGGGGAATCAAAACCCAACGTCATTTGTGGAAGGATTGGGGGCGATGAGGTCTTTTTTCACTGAGAGGATATGAGCGTAGGGGTGTGGAACTCCCTGAAAGGGTGTCAGAAGTGGAAACCTTCGTAACATTTAACTATATGACGAGACGTGCACTTGAACGACCGTGACCTTGAAGGTCTCCGTTCTTGACGTTGAGATTTGACCGAATAGCCCTTTCTTGACTGAAACGTGTACAAGGGATCAAATGCCTCCTGCTCTGTAAATATTCTATGATTAATAACCACGCTGTTACCCCGGAGTCTTGATTGGGCATGCGCACATCGCAAGGGTTCTGCAACTGTCAGCAACACTAAACTTGAAAATTGGACAATGCTTCTTCTGTTTTGTGTCACGTGTATCCGCCCACAAGCACACTCACGGTCACAGTTTTTATTTGGGAATTCCATGACAAGGAATGGGAATGGAATGTGGAATGAAATTTTTGGAAGATTCCAGTTAAAGGGGGGCATTAGTTGCGTTGAAAGGATGTAGAATCTGGAGTTGTTAGTCTTACAACAGATGTAGTTGAGAGGATTTGAAATCCAGACCGAAAGAAACGAAGAAACGCTTCCTTTTGGCTGAGAACCACGAGTGACGTGAAGGAAAATACATTGAAACCATCAGTGATGACAATCTGGAATGCACGGTGGCGGCGTTGGAGTTGTGGGGGGGGGGGGGGTGGGGTGGGTTTCAGATCTTAACAGGATCTTCGTGAGGATCCGAAAGAATGAATTTGCAGAGGTATTGAAGACCGCGGGAGTGAGATTGGCGGTATCACCCCGACTTGGAGCCGGTACAGAATCGATGGCCGATTGGACCCATCCCGTATGATTGTGTGATGTTCGGTTCCAATTGTACCAGCGCCGCCAGTCACTCCACATCACTGAGATCCGGTTTCCTGGGTATAATTCCAACAAATTACCTCAGCCGCCCTCCCAGAGGCTGAGGAATGAAGCCACGAGCAGAGCACGGGAATTTGATTTGTTCCTCGCAGCGTGTCATAGGAAAGGTCAGAGCAGTCACAAGGGGAGAGGACGAGGGGAGGCAGCAGTGAAAGGTGCAGCAAATTGGCAAAGAATTTAAACAAGTATTCACGCCGAGTCCCTGCGGCCTCTCTGACCCAGCCGCGACACTTGCTGCTTCATTCCCCCAGTCGTTGCAACCTTGATAAATCCACGTCGCCAGTTACCTGGCTGTGGTGAGGAAACGAACAAATGAGTCGGTTTTGCAACCCCGGGATTTCACAGTATGTGTCTCACACATTCCCGAACATTTTCGAACAGCTTCGTATCCCTGAGGTCAGCCGATTCCATCATTCCTGAGTTTTCCTTCAACCAACTCACTATCCCATCAACGGAGCGACATTTTGTGGGATATTGTTGTGTGGAAATTGGAAGTTGTGTTCCCTACATCGTTGCAGACACCATCTTTCAAGGGCATGCCATTTGCATTAAAGGGCTTAGGACTGTTCTCTTCGTGAAAGACAAACCATCGCCCCTACACCTGTTGTGATCGGTGCTGCGAGCTCTTATTATGGGCTCCGGTGAATCATGTTGCTGACCTCACTGTCCTTGCACCGCAGGGCCGTCAATGCTTTGCACTATTCGCTCGGAGCCCGTTCCCCGCCTTCTTCCAGAAGACATCGACGGGTAGAGAAAGAACAAAGGCGGCCACTGAATTCGGCCGCACCGGTCAGTTGACAGGTCGAGAAAAATCCCGGGAGCAATGCAAAACGAAGTTCCAATATCTGTGCTAAAAGCGACACCGGGGCGAATACCTCAGGACAAAGTTCGGACAGTAGCGGATGGTGCGGGCTGGTGGATTTCGCAGCCAACATGGACGTTGGACATACAAAGGAGTGACACACGTGGAACCGGGTGGGCGTCCGCATCTGTCATGAACCCACAGCGCCTACCGGCAATGCCGAACCACAGGGGATGAAAACTAGGACCATAAGTAAGCCAGACCCGCGGAATGTGACGCATTTTTCTAGCGCAAACCGTCTTTTGCAACACCTCACCAACTTGGTGCGGAAATCGGCAACATGGAAAACACGCCAGTGTCCTTTCAGACAGCTGCTGTTGGTCTCCCTCCTGAGCGGGTTCACTCTGAATCTCCTTTCACTATACTTTTACCAGAGAGGAAACCCTTTACTAAAGTACTGTAAACCGTTCAATCTGAAGCCAGATGACCATGTGCGATTCGCAGCCCTCGCTCCGTCAGAGGAGAACACAGGTTGCTGCAAGATCAGCAGCGGTGATAAGGAATCGATCGAAAAGGCTCTTTTAAAGACGATCACTGTCGCAAAAATGAATCAAGTCCTCATTGAAATAGATTACTTAGCGATGACCCGGGACTGCGCTTCTTTTGTTAAAAGCCGTAAATACCGCTTTCCCTTTGAGCGGGGAGGAACGGAACTTTCCCCTGGCCAAATCCGTGGTGATCCACCTGGACCCCTCATAACTTTAGAAACGCTCATTTTGGATCCCCTCTGTCGTATCCTCTCTACGTTTCCCTGACTTCCTGCTAACCACTGTCACATTTTCTACAATCACCCAGACTTGTTTTTGTATTGACCCTCTCGTTGTCTTCCATGAAATTTCCTCCCTTTGCCTTATCCTGGCCTCCATGGAATTTATAATCCAGGCTCCGTAGATTTGACACTCATACCCTTTTTCCCCGTGGGAACACGTTCACTCAGAACGTCCTTCAATGACTCACACCTTTTGAATTATTTATCTTTATTTATCTGTCTGGACACACTGCAGCTTACAACCATGTTCGCACTTTAACTTTGTCCTGTTTCATACATATGGTAAAGAAATAACACCACTATGATCCATGAGATAATGTTTTCACACCGTTACTCCTTTCATCTGCCCAGCTTCTTTCCTTAAAATTGAATCCAGGATTGCACACATACTCTTGCCCCTGCTTCTGGAGTCCAATTCAGAGTCATTCTGTCACACTTGCTATACTGCAGCCTGGAATTTTCTACATATGTTTTCAGGAGAATTTCATGCCCTCCGTGTTTTTCACGCTAAATACTTTGCAGCTAATAATTCAAATTCCGGCAGTTTCCATCCTAACTTGTGTGCAGGTAAGACATATGCCATTTCTTAGTTTCTCCATATTCCTCTGACAGTTTTCGGGTCTACAGTGACAGCGTCAGTGCCCATTTTGTGCCTCTTTTATTTTTGTTCCGTTTTGGCCTCATTTAGTTGTTCAGCCAACAAATCATTCCCATTTTTAAATCATTAATACATATGATAAGCAGCAACGGCCCCAACACCGATACCTGCGGCACACACTAGTCACAGGCCTCCAGTCAGAGAGACCACCCTCAGGCTTCTACCGCTAAGCCAATTTTGAATCCTTTTTGCTACTTCATCTTAAAGGCCAAACGACTTAACCTTCTGGCCCAGCGTCCCATGCGGGACCTTGTCAATGGCCTTGCTAAAGTCCCTGTATACGATGTCCACTGCATTTCCCTCATCGACCTTTTTGATAAGCTCCTCGAAAAATTTCCGTAATATAGGTTGGAGATTACCTAACACACACAAAACCACGGTGACTAATTGGGTCCTCTCTATCCCAATACTTATATATTCTGTTTCTCTGTATAACTTCCAACAATTTACCAACGACTGATGTCAGGATCACAGGTCTATAACTTCTTGGCTTATTGTAAGAGCATTTCTTGAATAACGGAACAACTTCAGCCATCTTCCAATACCCTGGCATCTCACCCAACGCTAAGGACGTTTTGAATATCTCTGCCAGTGCCCTAACAATTTCTGCACTAGCCTCCCACAAGGTCCCAGCGGGCACATTATCAGGCTCTCGGGATGTATCCACCTTTATTCGCCTCAAGATTGCCATCACATTCTCTTCCGTAATCCGGCACATGACCAGCATTATTGTGCGGGTCTGGGCAGTTGTGGCTGTGGGGGGAATGATCCAGATCCCGCGAGTGAGTGGAAGAATCTTTCACACTCCCCCATCCCCCGTCCCTTGTCACCCTGGAATACGTCCCATGGTTGTCATGACTTGACGCACGGCCCACGCCGTTTCTTCTCACACACGTCCTCTCGCTGATCCTACGTCACACACGCTGCCCGGCTGGCGCTCAGACGGTAACCAGTCGTGCGCGCAAGTACCAGTCATATGACAACATATTTACGGCCCCCTCGATGAAACGGCGCCGCTATTAACCACGCCATGTGATTGTCTGTTTTCTGCAATAAACAGGCAACCGGTAGGCGCACGCCCCTTGCTGGCAGACGATGAGTCACGTGGCTGTCGATCAGGCCGAGCCTGGCAGTGCGTCTGTGCTGTCAATTCATTGATCCCGGAGTAGTGCCGACAGCATTTTGTTCACCTCATTTTTAAATGTGGTCCTTTTAAAATCACAAACACAGCTCGCAATAGCTGATTATTTAGTTCGAATAAATCTATTCTATGTGACTGTCATAAGTCAAGTGTAAATTATCAGAAGGCTGCGTCGAACATAAATTTGGTTTAAATTTAGATGAAATATTATCCTACTTTGGTGTGAATTCTCTGAAAGGGCTTGAAAGAGGATCGAACCTGTGGTTCTGTAGCAGCGGCCGAGGTTAAATCATATGGTGAACAGGGGACGAGCAATAGGTTCTGATGGTCTCCAGATGGATACCGCCCCCCATCCCGCCATCCAATCAGGAACAGATACGCCCGGTCAACCTGTGCAGCCACTTTCAAGGAGCTGTGGACTGGGACCCCAAGATCCCCCTGCACATCAGCACTGTTAAAGCTCCTGTCATTAACTGTGTCCTGTCCCTTTATATTTAATCTCCCAAAGAGCAACATCTCACACTCGCCCGGAATCAACTCTTTCTGCAATTTCTCCACCCATGTCTGCAACTGATCTCTATCCCGCTGTGTCTTTTGGCAGCCATCTACACTGTCCACAACACCACCGATCCTTGTGTCGTCTGCAAACTTACTAACCCACCCATCTACGTTTCCATCCAGGACGTTTATATACATCACAGACAGCAGAGGTCGCTGTTCGGATCCCTGCGGAACACCACCAGTGACGGTCCTCCAGCCAGAATAAGTCCCATGGACCACTAACCAATTGGGCAAGCCAATTCTGGAACCAAACAGCCAAGTCACCGTGGACCCCATGCACCTTAATCTTCTGGGTGATCCTGTCTTGAGGGACCTTGTCAAACGCCTCACTGATGTCCACGTGGACAACATCCACAGCTCTACCTTCATCAATCACCCTCGTCAACTCCTCGAAAAACTCAGTCAGGTGATTAAGCAGTGACCTGCCCCACACAAAGCCATGTTCCTGATTTGGTCTCACCAATGGGCTGTGGAGGTGAAACACAAAATGCCGCCTCTCTGCCCCCACTCTCTGCCCGCTACGTCCCTCCACGTCCGGGTGACACCCCCTCCGGCCCCTACGCCCCTCCCCGTCTCCGTGTGCTCCTCCAGCTCCTATGCCCCTCCCCGTGTCCTTGACACCCCTATCGGTCACTACACACCTTCCTGTCTCCATGACACCCCCTCCGGCCCCTTCACCCCTACCCGTCTCTGTGACAGCCCCTCCGTCCCCCAAGCCCCTCCACGTCTCCCTGACCCCCAGACCCCACGCCCCTCCCCGTCTCCTTGATCCACCCCCGGGCCCCTACGCCACTCCCCGTCTTCCTGACACCCTCAGGCCCACACACCCCTCCCCGTCTTCCTGACACCCCCAGGCCCACACACCCCTCCCTGTCTCCTTGAACCCCCAGACCCCATGCCCCTCCCGATCTCGCTGCCGCCCAGACCTCAGGCCCCTCCCTGCCCAGCTCCCGGTCACTCACCCAGCTGTATGGGCTGCACCATCACAGCCTGGTGAACCCCCCGGAGTTCTCTGTACCTTTCCAGCAGCAGCTCCTTCCCCCTCTCCAGGCGGGGCTGGAGCTGCAGGTTTGTCTCGGCCAGGCCAGGGACATGTCCCGCTCCAGCTGGAGGTTCTGGACGTGAAGAGAGAGGGGAGCAGGGTGGGGGCAGCAAGGGACACAGGGGCGTCAGAAGGGGTCCCCGGCGAGGAGTGAGACCGGCGGAGGAGGGGATTATCCCATGTACAGTGGGGGGCAGAGGAGGCGGAAGTTGGTTCGCAGCGCGGAGCGGGACCCCCAGCGGAGGTGTGTACAGTTCCCAGTGCGGAGGGAGGCTGGCAGAGCCGCACGGCGGAGGTGGGGACGGTCCACATATGGATTAAGGCCGCCTGACGCACATATGTGGGGGAGAGGAGGGTGAGTGTCATGGTTCCGAGTGCTGGCCCTCGATTCGGCCCCACTGATGGTGCCTTGTTGTGCAGCACATGGATTCCATGCACTACTAATCGCACAAGGACACACACCTGAATTCCATCAGGAGACTCGCATAAGAACCCTTGTTTCACGAGTTACCAGAGTATTGGTCCACTTCAGGGTGTCTCCCGGCTGCTTCGAGCTGTCAACCCCAGAGCAGTCCCGGTTTCGCTGTGTCTCCTTGAAAATCCTGTTTCCGTGTCGGGACTCCGTTTCATAGCCCCGAGGCAAGACTCCTTCGGATCGCCGCCTGAGTTCGACTCCGAGGAATCATCCCAACTCCAGTCTTGTACCGGTGTTCCGCATTTGGGTTCTCCGCGATCTCGTGTGATACTGTGACAGAATACTCTGGCCACCATGAACCCAGCGGACATGAAACCCCTGCATGAAGCCCTCACCATCCAGGGCTCACTTCTGGGCCGGCACGACCAGCAGCTCCGGGAGGTTATGGCAGACTGCTGTACCCTAGAAGTGAATGTAGGGCAGGTCAGTGAAGATATCAGCCGAGTCTCCGCTCTTCTTACCGCCTTCGCTCCGAGAACTCCGTATGACCAGCCGAACAATCCGTAGGAGCACCACCCCTCGGTTCAACGACATGACCGCCCAAGGAACCGCATGTACCTGCCCAGAACCCTTCACTGGGGATCTGGGGAAATGCCGGTCCTTCCTGCTACGTTTGAGCTGCGGTCCACGTACACCACCGATAGATCCAAGATAGCATTTATCGTGGGGCTGTTGCAAGGAAGTGCACTGGAATGGGCCACCGCCATCTGGGACTATCAACCAGAGACCCGCTCTTCATTTCACACCGTCGCAGAAATCAGGAAGGTCTTCGACCAAATCCGTCAGGGTTAAAGAGGCAGCCAAGCGACTACTTACCCTCCGTCAGGGCTCCTGCAGTGTCGCGGAACTCTCCGTGGAGTTCCAGACGTTAGCAGCCGATTCGGGGTGGAATCATGAGGCCCCCCCAGGGGGGTTTTCGGCAAGGCCTCGGCGACAGGATGAAGGACGAGTTGGCGGCAAGGGATGATCTCCCGAGCCACCAAGTTGGACAACCGGCTTCGGGAACAGCAGAGAGAGGACTGTTCGTCGAACACCTCCGTTCACTCCACGGGTCACCTTACCAGACTCTCCTAGCCCGAGCGTCTCTGCTCCTTCCAGATCCTAGAGGAGCTCCCGACCTGGCCAATTGCACCACCCCGGTCCCAACCAATGCAACTGGGACGGAACCGCCTTTCTCCCTCCGAGAGTCGTCGGAGGTTAAGAGCTGGGAATTGCCTCTATTGCGGCCAGCCTGGCCATTTTCTTGCCAATTGTTCTCTCAGCCCGAAGGGAGAGGGCTCTCCAGTAGAGAGGGGGGCGGGTCCTGGTGAGCCAGGCAACTTTCCTTTCTGTCCCCCAGAACCGGATGCTGATCCCAGCTACCACAAGACACCTCCAACAGTCCCTGTCCCTTTCCGCCTTAGTGGACTCCGGGGCCGAGTGAAATCTGTTGGACGAAGACGTAGCTTTCCGGGCCGGGATTCATCGGGAGCCACTGCCAACCCCTCTGGAAGATGGCAGACATGGACCCGAGTCACGCGCGTACATCTTCGCTGTCGTTGCTGATCTCTGGAAACCATCGGGAACAGGTCCAATTTCACCTGAGTCACCCCGTAGACTCCGATGGTTCTTGGATACCCCTGGTTGAGCCGCCACAATCCCCACCTCGATTGGGCCACGGGCAGGATAGTCAGTTGGAGTCTGTTCTGCCACTCCACTTGTTTCCAGTCGGCCCTTTTCTCTGGTAAAGGCTACCGCTAGTTCTTCGACCGCCGAAACCTCAAACTTGTCCAGGGTCCCAGCGTAGTATTACGACCTGGGGCAAGTAGTTAGTAAACAACGGGATCCTTCCCTGCTACCACACCGGCCATTTGATTGCGCGATCGACATTCTCCCCGGAGATCCGCTGTCCCGACCAGAGAGGGAGGCAATGGAGGAGTATATCAACGAATCTCTCTCGGTTGGTATTATTCGCCCCTCATCGTCCCCGGTATGCGCAGTGTTCTTCTTTGTGGGGAAGAAGGATGGCTCACTGCGTCCGTGCATCGACTACCGGGTCCTAAATAACATAACTGTCAAAAACAAGTACCCACTGCCTCTCATCAATTCCGCTTTTGGACTACTTCACGGGGCCACCATATTCTCTAAACCAGATCGACGAAGCGCTTCCCACCTGGTCAGGATCAGGGAGGGAGACGAGTGGAAAACAGCCTTTAACCCCTCTCGGCCACTTCGAAACCTAGTAAAGCCATTCGGCCTCTCCAATGTTCCCGCCATTTCCCAAGCTCTGATCAATGATGAGAGACCTTATAAATCGCTTTGTGTTTGTCTGTCTGGATGACATTCTGGGTGTGCTGGCTTCTCCAGGAGCACACCCAACATGTCCGTCAGGTCCTCCAGAGGCTTTTGGAAAACAAGATCTTCGTCAAGGCTGAAAAATGTGAATTCCACGTTCCCTCCGTCAGCTTCTTAGGATACTTCATTGAGAGCGGATGAGTGAGGGCGGATTCCGAGAAGATCCGGGCGGTGGCGAAGTGGCCTCGACCCACGACACGCAAGCAACTCCAACGGTTTCTGGGGTTTCCGAATTTCTATCGCCGTTTCATTACGTATTATAGTCCGGTGGCGGCGCCCCTTATTCAACTCACTTCACCTGCGAACCCTTTTTGTTGAAACCACGAAGATGACTCAGCGTTCTCGGACCCGAAGAAACGCTTCAAGTCCTCCCCAATCCTGGTCCAACCAGACCCCTCCAGCCAATTCATTGTGGAGGTCGACGCCTCCGACTCCGGGATGGGAGTGGTCTTCTCACAACGCTCAGGCTCGGATCAGAAACTGCACCCGTGTTTTTTTTTCTCGCCGTTTGTCCCCGCTGAACGTAATTACGACGTGGCGAAACGGGAGTTACTGGCAGTCAAATTTGCGTTAGAGGAGTGGAGGAACTGTCTGGAGGGAGTGTAACATCCGTTTATCGTCTGGACAGACCACAAGAACCTAGAATATGTCCGAACCGCTAAATGTCTGAATTCCCGCCAAGCCCGGTGGGCATTATTCTTTGGCAGGTTCAGCTTTACGTTAACCTATTGCCCTGGGTCCAAGAACGGGATGTCCGATGTTCTCTCCCGGAAATACGCTACCGAGGAGGGCCATCCTAACTCCGAGACCATTCCTCTCCGGTCCTGTGTGGTAGCGGCCCTCACCTGGGAGATTGAAGACCAACCTGACCAAGGTAACGGACCACCCAACCGCCGTTTTGTACCAGAGCCCGTGCGATCTCAGGTTCTGCAGTGGGGACATTCTGCTCGTTTCGCCTGCCATCCGGGGATTTATAGGACGCTTTTTTTCTTGAGGAAACACTTCTGGTGGCCCTCCATGGACGCTGGTACCCGTTCCCTCATTTCTTCCTGTTCTGTCTGCGCCCGTAGGAAAGCCTCCCACCGACCATTGGCTGTAGTGCTTCATCTCTTACCCGTACGTAGCCGTCCGTTGTCCCATATCGCCCTGGATTTTGTCACGGGAACACAGCTGTCCTCACCATAGTGGACAGATTTTCCAAAACAGTGCCTTTTGTGGCCCTACTCAAACTCCCGACTACTCGGGAGGCAGCCGACCTGATCGTCCAACACGTCTTCCGCCTCCATGGAATCCCTGCAGACATTGTCCCCGACCGGGGTCACCAGTCTGTCTCTACAGTGTGGAGGTCCTTTTGTCAGGCCCTCGGAACGTCCGTAAGCCTATCGTCCGGTTTCCATCCACAGACGAACGGCCAAACGAAAAGGGCGAATCAAGATTTGGAAACAGCATTACACTGCATAACGGCGAACGAACCATCGACATGGAGCACCCACCTCGCTTGGATTGAGTACGAACACAACTCCCTGGTCTGCACTGCCACGGGAAGATCCCCCTTCGAATGCTCACTTGGTTACCAACCTCTTCTGTTCTCCATCTATGAAGGAGACGTCTCCGTCCCCTCAGTTCAGGACCATCTCCGCCGTTTCCGCAAGGTCTGGGAGGACACACGCGCGGCCCTGCTCCGTACTGCCGACCGCAACCGGAGATTCGCTGATCGTCGGCGGGTTTCCGCACCAGTGTACCAGCCTGGGCAGAAGGTTTGGTCTGGGCTAAGGACATCCCCCTCAAGGACGAGCCAAAGAAACTGCCTCCTCGCTTCTTGGGGCAGGGAGGCGGGATCTCGGGACTTGGTAGAAGCTGCTTCGACTGCATCCTTAGCAGGTTTGTTTGCGTGTTTGTTGTGTCACAGGATGAATGGTGAAACAGCTTGATGCACGAACACAGTTAATACCAGATTTAACATTCAGAACCCCAGTCAGTCACACTGCCAAGGCTCAGACATATTTGGATGCTGCACGACTTCCTATTTTGGTGACCCTATCCGGCACCTATACCCATCCCTGTCTCTGCATTCCCACTCCGGCCCGCTACACCCCTCCCGGTCTCCATAACACTCTTTGGCCCCGACGCCCATCCCGGACTCCATAACACACTCCGGCTCCTAAACCCCTCCCGGTTTCCATAAAACCCTCCGGCCCCTACACACATCTCTGTCTCTGTGGCCCTCCCTCCGCAAAATACACTCCTGCCAGTCTCCGTAACACGCTCCGGCCCCCACACCCCTCCCCGTCGCTGTGACACCCCTCCAGTCCCTACACCCATCCCTGTATCTGTAAAACCCCCGGCACCTGCGACCCTTCCTCTTCCTGTGACTCCCTCACCACCGACATTCCTCCCAATCTGTGTAAACCCTTCAAGCCCAAAAGTTACCCTATCGCTATAATCCCCTCCAGCCTTAGCACCCCACCCGAACTCTGTAAACTTTCCGTCTCCAACACCCCTCACTATTTCTGTAACATTTCCCCTCAAGGTGTATAAATCACATTATTGTCTTAACGTCCTCCAACCCTTATAACGGTTCCTATCTCTGTAACCCTCTCCCGCGCGTACATATCTCCCTGTCTCTGTAGCCAACACCGGCGCCTGCATCCCTCGCCGTCTTTGTGATACCCTCCAATTCTTGCACCCCTCCCTGTCTCGTTGACACCCTTGGGCCTGTACAGCTATCCCCTTCTCCGTGATATTTGCACCCCTGCTGTGTCTGTAACCTCTTCCGGCCCCTGCACCGCTCCCCATGTCTGCAAACCCCTCCAGCCCTCCATTCCTTCTCCACTCCTCCTTCCCCTACAGCTCCTATCCGTCTATGTGACACATCCTCCCTCCACTTGTCTCCGTCTCTGGAATCCCTCCGGTCCCGACACCTGTCTCTACACCTCTCCATCCGTCTCTCTTCAGCTCTCTCCTCTCCCGGCTAACTCTGTTCCCTCTCCCCTTTCAGCTACTTCTCTCTCTCTCCCTCACCGCCCTCACCCCTGCTGCCTCTCCATCTGCCCTCACCTCTCACCCTCATTTTCTCCTTTTCACTCGCCTCTCCCTCCATCTGTCCATCGCTCACCCCCTCGATTTCTCACATTTTAAACCCCTCTTCCCGCCTTCCTACCCTCCACTCACTTCCTCCCTTCCCCTCCGCTTCGCCCTTCTCTCTCACTTTCTCTCCATTATCTCCCCATTTCGCTCGCCCATCTCTCCACTACCCCCCTCTATTTCCCTTTTCCCCTCATCTCTTTCTTTCCTTCCCTCTCTCCCTTCTTTCTGTCCCGTTGTTCTCCCCCTAGCGCTCAATCCCACATGCTCTGTCTGACACTCTCACACATCTCATCTTCCTAAATCATTCTCTCCCTCCGAACCTTTCCACACACCTACTCCCCCTCTTCCTCACATCCACTCCCCACCCCTCTACTCCCTTCCCCAACCCACCCTCTTCCCAATCACATTTTCCACAACTCTTCCCCTTTCCCTAAACCCTCTTTCCCCACACTTCTCCCCGTATTTCGTCACCTTATCTCCCACCACCCATCCACCCACTTTCCCCACCCTCTCCTCTTCCCCACCCACTTTTCCTCTGTCCCCAACCACTCCGCCACTCCTTCCACAACAACAGTTCCCCTTTCTACAAACGTTCTACCTACGTCCCCACAACTCTCCGACGACTTACCCCATCCTGTTCCCGACCTCTCCCTCCTCTTCACCACCCGACTCCGCAAGATACCCCACGATTACTTTCCCAAACCATCTCTCGCCGCTTCCCCACATCCTCTACAACTCCTCCCCAAACCTTTCTCCCATCTCCTTCTAAACCCCGTCTCACACATTCTCCCAATTTCGCTCCCTCATTATCCGCCTGCCCCCTTCACCCCAACTCATTAGATAATGGAACTGTCCTGTCGGTGAGTGGGTCTGTGGGCAGATGTTACAGTGTACCGCTGGTGTTCTGTCGGTGAGGAAAGCTGCGGGCTGACGTTACAGTGTACCGCTTGTGGTCTGTCAGTGACGGATGCTCTGGGTTCACGGTGCGGTGCACTCTGCTGTTCTAGCAGTGTTGGGCGATCAAGGCCACTGTTGAAACACTGGGACTGTTCCACAAAATCAGTGGCTCTGTGCCGCTGTGGTGTCCGGTCGCCCATTTTTAACTAGACAGACACAAGTCAGACACCAAGACAGAAAGTCAGAACTAAACTGACCACGGTTTATTGAGTTCACTTTGCCGATTATAAATTAAACACAGAGTAAGTTTCTGATATGCAGATACAATAAGCTGCTTACAATTCAGTGCCTTTCGCGCACAATTAACAGACAAGCGACAATGAGCGGCAGGTTGAATAATCGGCCCCTTTTATCAACGTCATTCCGCACCAGAAGGAGTTGCAGGATGCTCTCTGTCTTCAGTCAAATTAACAGCACAATCATTATAAATCACACTTCAGGGCCGCGTCCGAGAACGCTGCACGTCTATGGTTTTCTATGGAGGTATTTGACAAATTATCACTACTATATACACAGGCTGCTCAATGGAGGAAAAATTCACCCCTACCCCTCAGCAAGGTGGCCAGGAAGGTTCCTACTCTGGCTAGTTGCCCACGTCTTACAGGAAGGCATTACCTGTATCCCAGAGTGAACCCCACCCAGGTCACTGAATGCCATCACTCGTGTCCCAGACTGAGTCCTACCCCGGACACTGAACGCCATTACTGGTGTCCCGGGCACAGACCCACCCCGGACACTGAACGCGATCACTCGTGTTTCATTCTGACCTGGGACATTCCTGTATGTGTAATTCCCCAGGCCCCCACTAGGGGGCATCAAGCCCTGGAATTCCGTTGCAGCGGTCCGGTCACGTGTCAGCGGGACCTCCCCCTGACGTCACAGCAGGAGGAGGCGCGGGTTCTGCTCCACCTGGGAACCGTTACGACCGTTGGGATTTAAACCGGGAGAGCACACGTTTAAAGGGGAGGGCGGGATTCGGCCAAAAAATATTCCCATGCCGCCAGCGGGAATGTCTGTAAATTACGACGTTCACAGGGTCACAGTCAGTCCAGGTCTGGGTTCCTGCAGCGCCCTCAATTCCTTCTCGCCGGTCCGACTGAACGGATTCCCCCGCAGCCTGAAACAGAGTGAAGAATAAAGCGGAAATAAACAGATGACACATCAGTGTCAGAGACTGGGGACTGGGGTTAATGTTTCAACAACACTTACAGACAAATGTCACCGGAAAGCCGGCCGATTCACTGATACATTATCACATTAAACATGAACACAAACATCACCCGATTCATCGCAGACTCGGGGAGGTCAAGATGAGGCGGCGGAGAGCGGGGACAGATCTGTCTGTGAGCGTGTTATATCCCAGGGCCAGCACCGTCAGTGAACGGTTTGTACTGAGAGCGGAGGCGAGATCCTCGGCACCGGAATCTGTGAGACGGTTCCCCCAGTGCCTGGAGATGAGAGAGAGTGTGAAGGTGAAGGAAACAGAGAGAGAGGAGACTGTGCAAATTTCCATGGTTTATCAGTAACACAATTACTGACCACATTAATGTTCAGTGTCAGACACCCAGTGACTGTAAACACAATCTCTCACAGTCTGGGACTTACGCCAGTTCCTGTATTTTGCACTCCGGATCCCTCAGAGCCGCAGACACCAGTTTCACTCCCGAATCTCCCAGGTCGTTGTTCCCCAGTCGAAACACAGGCAGACAGAGTGAGGAACAAACTGATTCACACCCGGGGTCCAGTCAGAGACGGATATATCAGGATATAACTCGAATATTACATGAGACACTTCAGGGAGTTAATTACTAATTACACCCTTCAGTGCCCAGCTCCCGGTCACTCATGGAATGTTAGTAATTTATACAATAAAGTGCTGTGTCAACTCCCCACTTCAGTCTCAGTGTGTCTGTGAGAGTGAGCGAGAGAGTCTGGGCGGGGGAGGCGGATGTCACCCATACGCAGCGCCTTAGTGGGAGAACAAAACTACAACTGAGGGATGTAGAAGGAGAGTTACACTGAGGGGCGAGGGAGGGTGGACGCGTCAGGAGTGTGAGGGGGGGATGGTGGACGCGCCGTGGGTGTGGGGAGAGAGTGGATGCGACGGGGGTTGGTGTGGGGAGGGTAGACGCGCCAGGGGTGGGGTTGTTGTAAGAGCCAGGGGTGAGGGGATGTTGGACGCGCCGGGGGTGGGGTTGGGGAGAGCGGACGCGCCGGGGTCGGTTGGGAGGAGAGTGGAGGCGACAGGGGTGGATTGGGTGGTGAGTGGACGAGACGAGGGTTGGAGGGGCTGAATTGACGTGCCGGGGGTGTGGGGGAGAGTGGACGTGACGGGGCTTGGGGGGGGGGTGACAGAGTGGACGCGCCGGGGGTGGGGGAAGGGGAGAGAGCCGCCGAGGGAACTGATGAAAGGGAGAGTTGCACCGGGAGGGTGAGGTGGGGGAGGCATTCACACGGAAGCAATACAGATCGGGAAAGTTTTACAATTTAAAAATAGAAACAGATTAACAGTTACCGCAATTCCCTGCATTTGTGCAGCTCCATTCCCAGACGCTGGAGACCTTCACATTGAATGAAGCCGCCCCCCCCCCCCCCCTCAAAGCGAGGCATTTTATTGTATTACAGAGCCCAATGACATGAGACAGGACGGCGCAGTCAATCGGGGCCAGTCGCAATCCAATGAACGAAACTTTATCCACATATACCAGTGCGGCCTGAGCCCGTGCACTGTTCTGAGACTCAAACAGGTCGTGCCGTGTGTTCAGGAGGCTCCTTTTACGAGCTTCACTCCACGTGTTTCCAGTCTGATGTTTCACCTCCTCCTTCACCCAGTCAATCACTTGGCAGGTTGTTTGATAGGGAAATAGACCCAAAAATTCCTCCAGCCCCCGAGCTGACTCAGGGGAGGCGAGACCAGCATCAAAACGGAGAAATACGTCAAATCCCCCATCTGTCGTGCTGTGGGCTTCAGTGAGGTGTTTCAGGATATCCCCGGGATCTGGAGTCAGGAATTGGGCGAGTGCAGCTACAAACTCTTGGATGGTGAGGTGTTGGAATGTGTACACCACACTCCGGCCAGAATACTCTCTTTCCAAAAGTTCCACCAGGAACCCGGACAGGAACTGGGAAGGCTGCAGTTTGTAGTTGATCAAATCTCCATCTGAAAACACAATCTTCTTTTCTGCCACTCCTGTGAAGGCCATCTGACGAACGCTCAGTAACACATCACGGGGGCTTTCATTCTCACGGCCGTGGTTTTCAGGATGTTGTAAATATAGTAGGAGTATAATTGGCTGATGGTCTTGGGAACTCGCAGCCGGTCCCTGTGGCTTTGTGCGAAGAAGGGGCCCAGTGCCAGACCGAGGATCCAGCAGTAGGAGGGGTTGTAGCTCATGGTGTACAGGATCTAGTTCTCCTCCGCGTGTTTGAAAACAGTTGCTTCCACCATCTTATCTTCAAAAAAAAACTGTGGAAATATTCCTTCTGTTACTCACCAACAAATCCCAGGATTTCAGCCCAGACACTGATCTTCGCCTTTTCCAATAAATGTAACGCAGTGGGACAGGTGGTCACCAGCACTGAACACCCTGGGAGCAGCTTGTGCTGGATTAAACTGTACACAATGTCAGACACTTCACACCACCACTCGGGATCTGGGCACATGTGCTGAGGTTCTGTGTCTCTCCGACTGTCAGCAAAATCGATTCTGTGATTGAATTCATCCAAACCATCGAATATAAACAGCAATCCCTCTGGGTTCTTCCAGACCTCACCCAGAATATTCCCAAAGTAAGGATACTGATCCAGAACCAGTTCCCTCAGATTAATTCTGCAGTCCATGGAGTTTAAGTCCCGGAATTCGAAACTGAAGACAAACTGGAAGTGTTGGTATATCCTTCCGGTGAACCAGTCATGAACAATCTTTTGCACCATGGTTGTTTTCCCGATCCCCGGGATTCCGGCCACTGCTGCCGAACTCCCAGATTTGGATTTACTCCTGGAAAAGCTGCTCTGGAATAATTGTTCTGTCCGGATTTTTCCAGATCTCGCCGGAGATGTTTCTCTCTCCACTCCTCATGGTCCCGGCCTCTTGCCAGCAGCTCATGTTCCACAGGTGTCCGATCTTGAACAGTAGAAGTGACCGTGAGCTCAGCGTATCGATCAACCAGCCGGAATACCACGGCATCAGGATCGTGTTCACTCTTAATGTTTCAGTCTGTGCCCGCAGAGTCTCCTTGTGTTTTTGTTGAACGTCTTCCAAAGGAACAAATAGGAATTGACCACAATGTTAGATAGTTGAAATTTTAAAAAAACTGAAAATTCCATCACATGCTTTGTTTTTGAAAATTAGGAGATTTAATTCTGGTCTGTTAGATTTGAAAGTAAAACTAAGTTAACAGAATCCTCATTCGACAGTGACTCATGCTCAGAAAAATGTCAGATCCTCAGTTCATTCTGATATTGGCCATGATGGTTCATTGTACTCTCTTGTCTGCCCTGTAGAGGACCCCTCCCGTTGCAAGTACATCCATTTTGGTCTTACAACAGAGATCATTGCCAAGTCGACCAATCTTAAACGGTCTGCGTTCATCTATTCTGTACAGGTAGGAAGGAGTGCACTGGAAATTGTGACAGGGCACGGACTGGGAATTCACAGCTACTCCACTGATGTTGGTTCCGGAATAAATGCAGAAAATGTTGCAAATTTTCAGCAGGACCATTGGAACTTGAGGTTCGAAAAGAAGTAATTATTCACTTCACCGACAGCTGTGAGAGGAAGAGAAGGATTTTCCGTCATAAGACGCGAGAGACGGATAATGCATAATGGTGCGTGTCTTTTAAAACTTCTCTTAATGATCCACCATCGACCATCTCTTTGCCCTCGCAGTTCCTGTTTGCTGAGCTCATTCTGTAGTTTACTTTCTGCCTCAGATTCCAGCATCAGCAATCTCTTATATTTCCTCCTTTATACCTGTTCCCATCGCGTGGCCTAGCT
This sequence comes from Pristis pectinata, assembly GCF_009764475.1. Lineage (NCBI taxonomy): Eukaryota > Metazoa > Chordata > Chondrichthyes > Rhinopristiformes > Pristidae > Pristis > Pristis pectinata. The sequence continues at coordinate 15,061,704 of NC_067450.1, forward strand.
CAAGGCCACAGAGGACACAGGACACAGGGCACAGAGAGCGTTTCAAGGACATAGAGAGAGACAGATTGCAAAAATATTGAGGCTTGTAGACATATTAGGAAGCAGTAAAGTAAGACTAAACACATTGAGATGGAGAAGATAGCAGCAGAAATTAAACCAGCAAATAATATAATATGGAGCTGAGATGTGTATCTTGAAAGAGAATTGCTGAAGTGAAGATTCTGCACGATTTGTTTCAATCGATCTCTTCTGCATGAGAAGGAGAAATATTTCAAAAGTAAATTATCGAAAGGTTACAGGGTCGAAAGAAACTTAAAATAATATCTATCATGAGGTATACGCCACCAGCCAAACTGACGGGGCTAAAGTCTGCAAAATCCCTTACATTTACCTAAAATGTCTACAGACATATGGAATGCATTTCTTCTTATATAACAGAATTCCCCGGAGTTTGGAAAAGACCGGAAATAGAAACGCAAAAAATACGCCACGAAACAAGAGAGGAGGGAGACAGAAAATATAGGCCAGTGAGTCTAACTCTGTCAGCCGGAAATGCTGGCATCCATTGGGGAGATAACAGCAGGGCATTTACAGATCTTAGAGTCTTACAGCACACATTCGGCCTAATGCAGCCATGCAACCTCTCTTCCCTATTTACAATGATCTCATGTGCCTGTAGTGGATCCGCATCCTCCCGTGCCTTGCGTATTTGCTTATCTAAATGCTTCTCAGTCATCGTGATTGCATTTGATTCTACTGCCACCTTCTCTGGTAGAGGGTTCCACATATTAACCACTCTTCTTGTAAATACTGTTCCCTTTGATCCGCTTTAAAGCTCCCTCCTAAAGCCTTAAACCTATCCCCTTGTTGTTTCTCATGCAACTAATATGGGAAAAGTATTTTGTGTGTCTCCCCTATCTATGCCTTTTATACCGGTAAATGCTTCCATCATGTCAATCCTCAGCCTCCATCGCTCCATGAGATACAAGTCCATCTTATTCACCCAGGCCGTAACTAACGTCACCCAATCGTGGATATCTTGGCGACTCTCTGCACCGTCTCCGGAGTTATCTCATCTTTCTCATATTGTAGCCAACAAAACTGCGCGCAGTTTCCAATTCGGTCGAACCAGTGTTTTGTAAGGCTGCCAGAACTTGTATTCTATCCCTCGCTCTGTGGCCAAGCATGCCATCGGCCTTCTTCACCATCCAATCGACATGTGTTCTCATTTTTAGGGAATTATGCACTATAATCACGGGATCTCCCTATTCATCGACATTTCTTGGTGGCCTAGTGTTGTATTTTTGATGTGAACTGTGTTCACAACTTTGTAAGTGTTTCTGTGCATATGACACATGGAGTTGCAGGGAACAAATGGATGCATTGTCTTTGGATTTCCTGAAAGCTTTCAGCATAACAGAGCATGGATAGCGGTTTGGCTAACTAACAAGAAACATTGTGTAGGGATAAATAGATCCTTTTCCGATAGACAAGAGGGGTGTTCCACAGGTTTCAGTGCTGGCTCCTCAACTACTCACAGTCTCGACTTGGATGGAGGGACAGACCGCAGTACAGCAAAGTTAGCTGATGACACGCGGGCATGTTTATCAGCACGTTCTTGGAAGGAGAAAGTGTAACTGGACAGGAAGTTGGCGGGTTTATGTGGGAAAGTCTGACGTTGTCACCTTTGGGAAATGAATAACCATAAAACCAATTGTGAGTGACCACGAGATATGGAACACAAAAGAATTGCATAGATGTACAGCAATAATCAGGACATCTGTTGGTCTTTTTTGATGCCTATGAGGTGTAAAAGTAGGTAAGCTTTGCTGCAACTTTACTGGTTTCTGTTGAAACTACGCCTGGAATATGTTGCACCGTGTTCCTCTCTATGCTTGAGGCGGGATGTTCATGCAGTAGAGGTAATGACAAGAGACAAGAGAGATGATTGTGGATTTTAGAAAGGCTCAGGCAGACAACTTACCCCTGTGCATCAATGACATCATTGCACAGAGGGTCATCTGTTATAAATTCTTGGGAATACATATAGCAGACTACCTGTCCTGGTCAACTAACATCACTTCCCTCGCCAAGAAGGCACAGCAGCGTCCCCACATTTTACGGCGGCTGAAAAAGGCAAACCTGCCCTCCCAACCCTCACTACATTCTACAGGGGTACAATTGAGAGTGTCCTGACGAGCTGCATCTCTGCCTGGTACGGTAACTGTAACATCTCTGACCGTAAGCCTTTGCAGAGAATTGTAAGTACAGTGAAAAAGATCATTGGAGTACCTCTTCCCTCCATCTCGGATATTTACAATACACGATGCACACGTAAGGTTTATCGAATTAACGACGACCCTTCTTATCCCTCCCACGGCCTATTTGTCCAACTGCCGTCTGGCAAGCGGCACCGGAGCATCCGGGTCAGAACTACTAGACTGCACACAGTTTTCCCCCAGACTGTCAGGCTCTTGAGTACCCTGGTAGACAAATGCCGCGTCAAAAGCTCTGGTTTGCACAACGGCGTATCGGAACTTTGGCTGCTGCTGAACATGTTTATATAATGAGTACAACGCACTGAGCTTGTATTTCTCTTGTCCAACTCGGTTTTGCACTAACTCTGCATTAAATTTGTTTTTTTTTCTACACTACTTGTACTATTTTTCTACACTACTATTTTTTCTTGATTTTTTGATTTTTCTTTGTGTTTATTGTATGTCTTCGTTCTATGTATGTCCTCTGTTGTGTGAGTCTGGTGAAAACGACATTTCGTTCCGCCATGTGTTTTTACAGCATGGATGAATGACAATAAAGCAACGAACTTAATGAAGACGTTGTTCACAAACTTTCTACTTGGGGTGAAGGGACTGAGATACGTTGATCTGCTTCAATACATGAGATATGATCTCATTGAAACACACAAGCATATGATGTAGACTAAGAGGGTGTAGGTGTCCGGGGGTGTATTGAACAAAGCGGATAGATTCAGGTCAGCATTTCAAGAGAGAAACGAGGAGAAATACCTACTTTGAGACTCCGTAGTTCTCTACTGCAGTGAGCTGTGGAGTCAAAAATCACTGAATACATTCAAACTTCAGACTGACAGATATTTGAATCACAGGGAGTCAAACGGTTTGGGGAAAGGGCAGGACACTTCTACTGAGGGCAGGTTTCTATCAGTTATTATCTGACAAAATGAGAGGGAAGGCTCAAGGGCCCGGTTGTCAGTGTTTTATTTCGTTGGTTATGTTGACCGCTGATTGAAAAGGTGGCACTGGACGAGAACATTGTTCTATTTAACTGTGAACAGGAATCCAGGCCATAATGACACAACCTTTCTGAACTTTTCTGCTCGTGGTTCTCGGCCGATTAACTTCTTTGCATAAATATCTTCGGAGCTTCTTGGAACAGATCATCCAACTGTGCTCTCGAAGTGGCAGGAAAGTCTTCGGCGTAAAGAGCGGAATATTTTGCTCCTGCTCCCATTTTCGACTTTGTCTTCTGTGAAATGTAAAACCTGAGGATTGTCCACAATCCATCATCACTGCAGTTGAGAAAGAGTAAAACAGGAACAGGAGTAGGAGATTCGGCTTTACGATCCTGCTTCGCCATTTATTAAGCCATCGTCAGGGCCATGAAGTATAGAAATTGTCCCTTCGGCCCATCACATCCGTGCCAGACATCCGGCAACATTGTATACAAATTCCATTTCTCACCACAAGGCGGAAAGCCTTCTGAAACATGATGTTGCACGGGTTTATCTGAATGTTTCTTACATGTTGCCAGAGCAGTGGAATCCTCAGACTGTTGGATCCAGATTCCAAACATTTTCTGGATGAAAAAGTTCTCCCTTCAATTCACTCGAAAACTCTGACCCTTTGTCACAATCCTCTTCCGGCTGCGTTCAGACATCTCAATATGACTGTGGTGAATATTCCAATGCAGGTCCCTATTCCTGCATTCTCGTCAGACCACCTGAACCATTCAGACTCAAGATCAGAGGCACAGTGCCTCCACTCAGCAGCGAGGACCCGGGTTTATTCTTGATCTCGGGTGCTGTTTGTGCGGATTTTCTCCGCATTCTCCCTGTGAGCGCTCTTGCATGCCATGTGTGTGTGTAGATGACAGTGAGAACGGGGACTGATCGGTCCTGAGGTCGTGGGATGAATAAAATGGGATGAATGTAGAAGTAATGTAAATGGGTGGTTGATGGAGCCTGTTTCCATACTGTGTCTCTCGATGACTCCATAACAACATTGAACGCCTATTTCAATACAGTTAATGATTTGGCTTCAACTGCTTTCTGTCGTAACGAAATAGGAATGTCCACCACCCTCTGGGAGTAAAAAATGTCTCCTCATCTAGTGTTCAATGGCTTCTCCTTATCCTTAGACTGTGGGCTCAGGCCATAAACTACCCAGCTACTGGGGAAATTCTTCCTGTATCTGGAATGTTCAGTGCCACTAGAACCTTTTTATGGATTCCAGGAGATTAACGCTCATTATTCCGAACTCAAGGTAAACTGAGCGTTGATGAAATTTATCTTCATCCATCCTATGAACATAACATCACATCCCATGACTAAGTCTATTCAATAGTAGCTGCACTCGCTCCAATGCAGGGGACACCCTTCCTCAGATTAGAAGACCATTTTCTATGTGCGTTGACAATTCCAATATTTGTCGAATCGATCCCCCGTGCTTTTCCGTGGTACAGCTGGTTACATTAGAGGTGATACACAAATATCAATTTTGTATTTTCTGGAAATAGTAGTTTCATCCCTTACCTTTCAACTCACTGGGAATCTCACATTGTCTTAGGGCCAACTTCGGGTCATATGAAGACAAACCTAGCGAAATAAATCAGATATTATTAAATGGTATCTGTGTAAAATAGCATAAAATATTCAGTATTTGAATATTAAAAAAGGAATCCAATTCCCGATATTATCTCACCGTGTTGCTCGATGCCTTTCAGTATTTTGTCCAAATTTGGAACTGCACTCCGCATTTTCACACAGGTTTCCCACATCAACCTCCGGGCCCGGGAACCTTTCCCCGCCACCAGGTTCAGGAGGAGTTTGGAACTGTCCGCCCGGAATGCCTTATCGGCGAGTTCAGTGAATTTCTGTGAAGATTGACAATGAATATATTGAGGAGGGGCCCGACAGATTCACACAGAGAATGAAAAGGAAATGACCTGCTTTGTGACGGGATCCAGCTGTCATTCTGGGTACATGATCAGTGTCCGTGATGGGCGCTAATCCTGTCTAAACGTGGGTTGTGCATTCTGGTAGCAGAACATAGGGGGAGATATTCACCCCTGTGCCTCTTCCACATATCCATCAGCTCTTGGCCGTTTTGTGACTAAACTCCATTCCTCCCAACCCTGAAATGAGAGAAAAATAACCAGTCCCAAGCATTGACCGAGTCTTGACCAAGTCAGGTATCAACATAAAATAGAGATGTGAGAATAAGACCGGAGTCACGAGGATGTTTCTGGGAGAGTGAGGGACGAGCTGAGAAGCTGCAGTAGTTTCGATGTGATTAATATCCTCGTTCCAGGAGTGTCCAACATGACAGAAGATCACTGACGGACAATGTGATCCATTGGATATCACACTAATTTCCACCTGTCACTCTTTGCAACGTTACCAGAAAAAAAAACTGAACAGCAGCTTCTTGTCCTGTACACAGTTCAACAGCTTTAATTTGAGTCCAGACTAATGTGACCTGCTGCGCCTTCCCAGACGTTTGGCAGATACCCACCAATCCATGAGGTATTTCACCACTTTGTATCATTGCTTCAGATTATCAACATTTTAAAGTTTACCATTTACTTCCCAGTTATTTATTTGTCCCTCAACGACGGATGATTCTAAGATCTGACATCTTGTCAGTCCTGTGATGTGTGAATCACCCACACTCACTCATTCTCTCTCTACTCACTCGGTGTTCTCTTCCACTGAACTGATTCCCGTACGTTAACGCCAAGCTGACTCCATAAACCCCTCCTTAAATCGCCTGTTCCAGCCTGTTTCAGTGAAAATAGGTCAACTGGAACAGTTTGAAATCGTCCCAACTCGCCAAGAGCTCTGATTGCAGAGCTCGCATCTGTGAAGGAAAATGGAGAACTTTGATGGCAATATCAAGATAGTCGGCACACGACCAAACGATAAAGCCGTAGTGACTCACGTCAGCAAACATAACGTGAAACACCACACAGTCCACATGTGTGCTATTCCACTGATCCACTGCCGTGAACCCATTCCAATCTGTTCTGAATCATCCCTTTTCGCACTCAGTAATTTCAGCGGGAATTTCCCAGGTCAGTAATTTGCCTGCAGCGGACGGACACAGTGGATCTCCGGAGCAATAAATATTCTGGTGATCGGACACAGTGGGTCGAGCAGCATCTGAGAGACGAAAGCAATTGTCAATGTTTCGGTGGAAATCCTACATCAGAACTCACGATGCAGGGTTTCGATCCGAAACCTCGACAATTCCTTTCCTTCCACAGAAGCTGCTCGACCAAGTGAGTTGTTGCACCAGATTTTTGCTCCAGATTCCAGCATCTGCAGTCTCTTGTGTCTGCGGGTCTTTGCTTACTGGTGGTCTCCATCGTGGCTGAGAATTTACGATGTTCTATGTGATTTTACAATATACTGAATAGAGTTCCTCCCAGCTGCATATTGATGTCCATGTGCATTATCTCTGGGGCCAGAGAATCCTCAGTCTTGCCCGCAGATTAGATCGCAAAAACATTCTTCAGTTAATTCTAACAATGGGTCCACATTCTACATCTGTATAACGACTGACATGTGGTTAACATTTAACATTTGCAAAACACCTCCACTGCTAACTGTCTCATTATAAATATTTCATCTCGAAAACTTAAACGTCATTACTCCCTGAATCGCCCACCCCATTCCACTCCAATCTCCACCGAATGTCAGTCGCAAATTTCACCACCTGTGCAGTCCACCTTGCGGTTGTTCCAGCTGAATTGTGTTTGCATATAGATCCTTCAGACATCTATTTTTGTACTGTGTTAATTCATGGGACGTGAAGATCGCTGATAAGAATGTCATATACAGTGGCATACAAAAGTTTGGGCACCCCTGGTAAAAATGTCTGTTACTGTGAATAGCTAAGCGAGTAAAAGATGACCTGATTTCCAAAAGGAATAAAGTTAAAGATGACACATTTCTTTCATACTTTAAGCAAGATTACTTTTTTTTTAAATTCCATCTTTTACAGTTTCAAAATAACAAAAAAGGAAAAGGACACGAAGCAAAAGTTTGAACACCCTGCATGGTCAATATTTAGTAACACCCCCTTTGGCAAGTATCACAGCTTGCAAACGCTTTCTATAGCCAGCTAAGAGTCTTTCAATTTTTGTTTGATGGATTTTCGCCCATTCTTTATTGCAAAAGTCTTCTAGTTCTGTGAGATTCCTGGTTTGTCTTGCAAGCACTGCTCTTTTGAGGTCTACCCACAGATTCTCGATGATGTTTATTTCGGGGGACTGTGAGGGCCATGGCAAAACCTTCAGGCTGTGCCTCTTGAGGTAGTCCATTGTGGATGTTGAAGTGTGTTTGGGATTGTTAGCCTGTTGTAGAAGCCATCTTATTTTCATCTTCAGCTTTTTTTTAAAGACGGTGTGATGTTTGCTTCCAGAATTTGCTGCTATTTAATTGAATTCATTCTTCCCTCTACCAGTGAAATGTTCCCCGTGCCACTGACTACAACACAAGCCTAAAGCATGGTAGATCCATCTCCGTGCCTAACAGTTGAAGAGGTGTTCTTTTCATGAAATTCTGCACCCTTTTTTCTCCAAACTTTCCTTCGTCCTCACCACAACATTCAGCTTCAGAAGTTTGCAAAGGAACATGTTAACAAGCCTAATGCATTTTGGAAACAAGTCCTGTGGACTGATGAAGTTAAAATAGAACCTCTTGGCCGCAATGAGCAAAGGTATGGAAGGAAAGGTAACTTGATGCCTTTTGGAAATTTGGTCATCTTTACTCGCTTAATTATTCACAGTAACAGAAATTTTGATCGGGGTGTCCAAAGTTTTGCATGCCACTGTATATGTTTCACATATTCAGCGAGAGGAAATGCTTCTATTTCAGAGATGAAGAGAGAACTAACCTCTTCAGCGGGCCGGGGTAATATATAGGTCGTCGTCAGGATGGCAGCTTTCCACCTCAGAGAGATATGATTACACCAGTTTGGTTCTAAGAGTAAGTGAATGGGTGCATGCTCACCATAACTGAAATATATCTTCAGTGGAGATTTTATCACTTCACCTTTCATATTCTGGTCTTGCCGATGAGATTCGGATCTGTGTCTGCGGATCATTCGACGGGACTCTGGATGCTAATTTATTATTACGTGCCACATTAACTACCACTGTCTCCCATTTGATTTAAAACTCTCCACTTCCCACTCCACCTTTCAGATTCCACATTTTAATCCTTTGAACAAGCATTCAGTCTCCAGCCTGAAATGCAACCTCAAGTGAGGAGGTGAATTTCTACAGCACCAGTTATGCGTTATCTGTGCAAGTTTAAGATTGATGTTGTTCAATCAGACGTTTGATGTCTACACTCTGTCCTAGATCAAAGCCATCTTAAGACTATCCCATTGCAATTCTGATATAGATCCGGCTCTGCCCGCTTGGGGCCACGTTGTCTGGGCTCTGGACATCTCAAATACTTCCGTGAGGACTTTTCTATTCTGACAAAAAAATTGCCAGACAGCGGAAGGCTTTCAGCCCTTTAGGCTTGCTGCTGCTTCAAACCACGCCTGTTTTCTATCATCTTCTCAGAGATGGCTCCAACCGTTGAAGCCTCCCATTTCCTCTGTTTCCAGAGTGACAGCCTCTCTGTTGGGATCTACCACCTAGAAAATAAACTGTTTATTCGCTTAACCGTTGAAATCCAATTAGTATAACAGTCCTGTTGTGATAACCTGCCTATCACCACCCTACAACTCTGGGTGGCCTCCTGATCCCCGGATAACTCTCTTGCTAAGGAACCCTCTCTTCTCAGTCACGGTGTTTGTGCATAACAGAATCCCCAGTGAAAGGAATTTATCTGACTGTTCCTGTTGCCGCTGTAGTATCACAGTGCTGCCACTGTGGATGTTAACTCTCTCTGCCAAGACCCTTATATACTTCCTCTTATTTCCAGAAGCGCAGGTTCTTGCAGCAGATCCTGACCCATTATCAAATCCCTACTGTGCATGAAAGAGATACGTAAAACACCTGTGTCCTCCGTTGATCTTGCCGTCACTGGATTTACTCTGCCCATTGCATCTTGAGCCATGATGGAGACAGGCTTTCTCAAAATTCTCATGCTCTGTAATGAACTAAATGTCAACAGCATTTGACAGTAATTACGGGAAGATGAAAACGATTGCTTCTGTAAAAAAAATGCCTCCATGCCTTTACAAGATTCACGGCGTCTTTCTCCACAACTCTCTGATGTCCACACATCGGCGAATCGATTCAGAAATTAGATGTAAGTGGAAGATCAGAGCTGCCATAATCTGACCTAAGCGGTGGGTTGGAGCACAGTTAAGGGATCGAATGTATAATGGCTTCTCTTCCCAGAATTTTACAGATTATTGACATTCAAGGAATTCCTCCCCATCTCCCACTTAAATAGATTGTTCTGCAGACCTCTCCACACGGTCTTCGCCTCTCTCTTTCTGCTCAGTTCACAGCCCGAGGCCACTTCATTCCTGAGCTTGGATATGTTTTTGATCATAGTTGGGAATACAGACTGTACGGTCCTTCAACCGCTCTCCGGGCCATATCCATCCTCCCACTGCGGTGGACAGCAACTAATTTCGCCCCACTCAAACTGATTCTACTTTACCATATTCTGACCCGAGAAACAGAAAGGAACAGAAAACACTGGTAAATGTTGTATTCAGGCCCCCAGATAATTGCGGTACCCAATTGGGAAACTAAAGATGCATGTGGAAAGCACGTACTCTAATCCTGGAGGACGTTAATCTATTTTACAACTGCTAAAGCCAGAAGTGCAATAACAATCTCGAGGGTGGATTTTGGGGAAATGGTTCTCTTGGTTGGGGTTGTAAAGAACCAACGAAAAATTCTCTATATTCGATCTAATGTTGCATCAGGATCTATAGTTTAATGGGCCTAATTGATAGTTGAGGAGGATTTTAGGAACTGCGATTATGGAACTTTATATGAAAGTTGAAAATAATTCGCATGAGAATGAAACAGAGACTTTAATTCTGAATCTACAGTATATTAAACTATAAAACATAGACAAGCTAAATTAAAAGAAAACAAACAGGTATAATTGAAACAACAAATCCAAGTGATATGACCACCTCAAGAAAATAAAACAGAAAAGTAGCCCACTTATTACTGTCAGTAAGAAGAAAGGGAGATATTGTCAGACCACAGGGAAAAGCGTATGATGTTGCCGAAGAACCAACCCTGAAGATTAGTGGACATTCAAAATCCAGGAGAGAGGACCAACGTGTTGACAGGCCAAACGACCGTGAAATAGATGGATTGCCTCATGAGAAACACAACAAAGCAGCTTCTAACTGCTTCTACAGATATGCAAAGAAAAAGAAAAATCATCTCCAATTAAACTGTGTCCCTTCCAGACTGAAACAGGAAAGATAATGCTGGAGAATGATGAAGATTCTTAAGTTTTCCCATAAATGGTGGATGAGGAGATATAAGGAATTAGCATTGTTAAAAAGAACATCTTCGGTGAAATAAATCACCAGGACCGCATGACTTGTACCCTGGGAGTTTCAAGGTGACGGCTATGGTGACCATCTTATGAAATTCCAGGGGTTCTATAACGATTCCCACAGATTTAATTCTGGGATAGAAAATGTAACTGCACTTCTTAGGAAAGGAGGTGGAGAGCAAATAAGGAGGTCTGGAACAGTTAGCTTGACATCAGGAATAGTGAAATTGCTGAAACCTATGATTGGTACACACGGTACAGAGAATAACAGGAAGATTGTGCAGTGTGTGATGTGGGGAGGATCTGGTCCATTGGATCAGTGTGTCTGTTGGTTCACAAGGCAATGTTTCCCTACTCCTCTCAATTATTGTCTAATGCTCCTGTTGATATTGTTTTTTCCAGAGCACCGGATTTTGCGACCACCTGTCATCATCATGGCTGAAGGTGTCGGCAGGGGAGGAGATGCAGTGACCTCCACATCAAGGAAGCACGCAGGTGTGTGCAGTCTTCTTTAAAATATCAATGTAGTCCTGATAGTGGGTCTGGATACGAGGTTCACGAAGGAAGTGGGAACAAGGAAGGGGGTGAGAAGAGAGTTTTCATCTCCAGGCGGCAGCACAGATACATGGGAAGGAATTGACCAAATTAATCACCGTTATTGGGTGTTTTGATATGCATAAGGACAGAGACTGGGGAAAGCAGCCATCTGAGGAATGGAGTGAACTAGGAAGTGGGATGATACCCGGAGGGGAGCAGCGGCGGGGAGCAGGTCAGAGGCAGAAATGGGAGAGCGACAGTGATGGGGTTTCCTTTGTCAGGGGAACACACGGTCTTCTCTAGAGAGCAGTCTGAGGAAGGATGCAGAGGGAAAGCAGTCATGGGTGTTGGGTCTGAGGGGCTGAATGTGCCGCATTCTTCAATCTCAATAAAAATCATTCCAAGGATATTTGAAATGTCAGAAGTAGGAGAGGTGTGATCTCATGGCAGAGTGCAGGGGTTCATTCAGATAGTGATCCGGCAGTGTGTGAACAGCCCAGGGCGGGTCCAACGGAATCGAACGGTGTGTAACTCGGGGAGGGTGGGTCCCGATGTATGCAACTGTGTGTAATGCGGGGAGGGTGGGCCCCGGGGGATTGGATGGTATGTGACCCCGGGGTGGGTGGACCCCGGGGGATAGAACAGTGTGTAACCTTGGGAGAGTGGGTTCCGGGGGATGGGAGCGTGTGTGACACGGCAAAGGTGGGCCATGCGGGATTGTACACTGTGTGTCCAGGGGAGGATAGGGTCGCAGGGATTGGGGAATGTGTGACCCGGCTCAGATAGCACATGGGGGATCAAACAGTCTGTGACCTGGGGAGGGTTCTTGCTTGTGGACGATAATCCCAGTACTATTTACCTCCGCAGTAGTGCCCTAAAGATCCCCGGTCATCAGTGTATTAATCTACTGTGTAATTTATAATTTATATTATTGTGTCTGCCCTGTTCTGCCAGACAGTGAGTGTGTCCAGTCACGTAATTCTGGAGATGGACACACGGCAAGTGACCCAGTTCACATTCATCAGCATAGTCCCGCTCCAAAATCTGCTCACCCATAATTTGGGCTCACATTGCAGCCGCCCATTCTGAATCTGTGTTTTGCTCAATTCGGAATCACTGCTGTAACCAGCAATTCGTGATTTTTCAGCTGGGAAATTAACTCGCATAGAGAAAGTCTTCAAGAGACTTTCCCAGTTGGATCATCAAGGGAAGATGATCAGGGTACAGGAACTACGACACCAAACCAAGGTCTAATTGAGAGCAAGGTCCCAGTGGAATCTGTTCTGGCCTTGGAGGAAAGGGAACAATGTCAGCCCAGCGGGAGTGGGATCAGAGACACGATTCAGGGCCTTGGAACCGGCCCAAGTGAGACGATTCCCTGCGACGTCAGAGGCTCATTCATCAAGGAATCATCAAGTCTCAACCACGGAGCAGGTGAGTGAAATGTGAGGGGAGTGGGGGCAGCAGAATGATGCAAACTTTTGAGGTTGGGAGGAAGGGAAGTGAGAGGCCTTACTGGGGGATGGGCAACAGAAGAGAGGAAATAGAGTGAGAGGGAAAGAACGAGTGTAGCACATGAGGTGGAGAGAGAATGGGCGGTGGGTCCATGTGGGATCAGTGGGAACATGAGAATGTAGCCCCTGCTCTGAGTTTTTCCGCGATGTGTATTAGAGGAAAGGTAACCGCCCAGCTGTAGAGACTATTTCCGGTTTGTGTGTTTGAGAAAATATTACTGTACAGATGGTGATGTTCACCTCTACCCACGCCCCTTGTCAGCCTTGGTGCAAGACCTCGTTGGTTTAAGAGGTGCTGTCATAACAGACGATGTAAGTAACTGCAGTTCATATTATAGCAGGCAGACATTGTCACCACCATGCTCCATTGGTGCGGGAAATCATTGTTAAGAATAAACATCAGAAGCAGGAACAGTGAATCACACCCCCAACCCCCCCCCCCCCCGCCCCGACCTGCTTGCCATTCGGTCAGATCTTGTTTGCTCTGCCACATTTCAACTCTGCCTCAAACCTCTTGACTCCTTGTGAGTTCCATTGTCTGGCATTATCTCATAGCTCCAATGTTACACTCCGATCATTACTCAGTTTACCCATCACGACTCGACCGTAAGGAGAAAGTACTCCGGCACAAAGAATTAGCCCCCTTTTATACCCTGATGGGACAGTACCAGTTGGTTCTTGCAAATGCACATCATTTTCCTTTCCCAGGCGAGCGTGCTTTTCATCATTATCTACTCTTCAAGGCTGTGGAGTGTTACCCTTTTACTCTCTCAACATTCCCAAATTCCAAGCCAACATTTTGTGCCCTCCGTGCCTCCCCTCTTTTATCGACTTATCATTGCTCTTTTTTCCCCTCCTATATATCGGGCTTACCCTTTTCCTATCTTCAGTCCTGAAGAAGCGTCCTGACCCGAAACGTTGTCCGCCTGCGTTTCTCCGCGGGTGCTGCCTGACCTGCTGAGTTCCTCTAGTATAATAGTGTTTATCATCTGGATTCCAGCGTCTGTAGTCCTTTGTTTCTCTGACACCATTTTGTCTTTCAACAACCATTTTGTGTTACACATTTTTCCACATACCAAGAAGGGATCATATATGACTTCCAGCAAATTTAACTCGTTCCTTACAGCTTTGTAGAGGGTGCAGAGGAGCCTCACCAGGATGTTTCCTGGATTAGAGAGAATTTGCTGCAAGGAGAAGAAACTTGGACAGTTTTCTCTGGAGCGTTTAAACTGAGTTGAGAACATATAGAGACATCTAATGTTACAAGTATACAGACAGGGTTGATAATCGGTCTTTTATTGAGGACAGAAGCATCAAATACTAAAGGGCAGAGAATTGAAGTGATCGGGGGAAAGTTTAAAATAAATGTGAGAGGCAGATTTTGATGCGCAAAGTTGTCAGTGTCTCGAACACGCTGTCAGTGGAAGTGGTGGAAGCAGATATAACTGCAAGGTTTAAGAATCATTTAGACAGACACATGTACAGTTGTAGAATAGAATATATGGACCATGTGCATGCAGATGGAATGAGTTCAAACTGAGATCATGGTTTGCGCAGACATCGTGGGCGTAGGGCCTGTTCTTGTGCTGAACCTTTGTGTGGTTCAACGTCAAATTTTGTCTGGATCACGCTTGGTCCCTTCATCCAAGTCATTAATATGGGACGAGATCCCGCAGGCCTTGCATTTGAGCAGAGAAGGATGAGCCCCGCGGGATCTGACAGCTGTGTGGCACGGGGAGGGAGAGGAGGGGAATCGGACAGTTGTGTGACCCGGGAAGGGTGGGGTCCCGGGGGATCGGACAGTGCGTCACCCAGGAGGATGAGTCCGGAGGCATTGGACGCTGTGTGACCAGGGAAGGTGGGTCCCAGTGTATAGGATGCTGTGCCACCTAGGGAGGGTGTGTCCCGGGACAACGGACAGTCTGTGACCCGGGGAGGGTGGGTCCCTGGAATCGGAATTTGTGATCCCGTGAGGGTGGTCCCGTGGTGATCGCGTACACTACGTGACCCGGGGATTGTGGGTCTCGTGGTATCGTGCAATATGTTACCCGGGTAGGTGGTCCGGGTGATCGGACGTTGTGTGACCCGGGGAGAGTGAGTCCTGAGGTTCGTATGGTGTGTGACCTTGGAAGGGCGGGGTCAAGGTGCATCAGGGAGCGTGCTGAAGTGGGTAGGATGGGCCTTCGGTATTTCTACGGTGTGTTACCGTGTGAGGTTGTTGCATGTGGTCGATTAGTCCAGGAAGATTTACCTGCGTCATCTGCAGTTGTGCCATATACTGTATGTGCCAAGTTGGTCAGTGCATCCACCTACTGTGTAGCTTTTAGTCAGTATTAACATGCGTGCCCTGTGATATTCTATGTGAATGGATGTTTTGAATCACCTGATATCGAGATGCACTCCCTGCATATGAACCAGTTCATATTCACCAACTCAGTCCCGTTCCTGAATCTGCTCACCCAGAGCCATGGCTCACATTGCAAACCATACATTCTGAATCAGTGGTTTCGTTTGGTTTTATATTACTCTGTAATCTTCAGTTACAGTCACAGAGTCATTCATCACGGAAACTAGCCCTTCGGCCCAGCTCGTCCATGCTGACGAAGGTTCCCATCTAATCTGGTCTCACGTGTCCGCGTTTGGCCCATATCGCTCTATGTCTTTCCTTTCCATGGACCTGTTGAGTACCCTATAAATGTTGTTCATGTACCCGTCTCATCACATTTTCTGGCAGATCATTCCAGATACTGACCACCCTCTGCGTTAACAGGTTGCCTCTCAGGTTCCTACTAAATATCTCCCCTCACCTCACACTTTTTTCGAGGAGATTACCAAAAACCGACGAGGGAAAGGCGGAGGATGTTGTCTACATGACTTGGTGAAGTCTTGACAAAGTCCTTCATGGGAGGCTTGTTCAGAGGGTACGTCGCTTGGCATTCAGGATGAAGTCGCCAATCGAATTCAACATTGGCTAAGCGGGAGAAGCCAGCGAGTGGTAGTAGATGGTTCTCTCTCTGACTGGAGGCCTGTGACTAGTGGTGTGCCGCAGGGATCGGTGCTGGGTCAGTTGTTGTTTATTATTTATTAATAATTTAGATGATAATGTGGTGAACTGGATCAGCAAATTTGCTGGCATAAGTGAACAGCGAGGCAGGATATCAAAGCTTGCAGCGTGATTTCGATCAGCTAAGAAAATCCGCTGAAAAATGGCAGGTGGAATTCAATGGAGACAAGTGTGAGATGTTGCAATTTGGGAGGACAAACCAGGGTAGGACTTACACAGTGAATGGTAGGGCTCTGAGTTGTCAGCTGGAACAGAAGGACCTGGGCACACACGTCTATAGTTCCTTGAAAGTGGCGTCGCAGGTCGATACTGTCGGAAAGAGAGCTTTTGGCATATTGGCCTTCATAAACTAGGGCATTGAATACAGGAGATTAGATGTTATGTTTAAGTTCTACAAGACGTTGGTGAGGCCGAATTTAGAGTATTGTGTACAGTTCTGGACACCTACCTATAAGAAAGATATCAATAAGCTTGAAAGAGTAGAGAGAACATTTACAAGGATGCTGCCGAGATTTGAGGACCTGAGTTATAAGAAAAAGTTGAAGAGGTTAGGACTTCATACCATGAAGCGCAAGAGAATGAGGGGGGAGATCTCATGGAGGTATACAAAATTATGAATGGTATGTATAGCGTGAATGCATGCAGGGTTCTTCCCATCAGGTTGGGTGAGACTAAAACTAGAAGACATAGGTTTAGAGTGAAAGATGAAATATATAAAGGGAACCTGAAGGGAAACTTTTTCACTCAGAGGATGTTGCGAGTGTGGAACGAGCTGCCAGTGGAAGTGGTAGATGCGGATTCAATTGTAACATTTAAGAGGGGCTTGGATAGGTACATGGATGGAAGAGATTTGGAAGGATATGGTCCAGGTGCAGGTAGATGGGATTCGGCAGGAGATCAGGTCGGCATGGAATAGATGGGTGAAAGGGCCGGTTTCTATGCTGTAATACTCTGTCTATGACTCATGCCCTCCAGTTCTTGATTCCCCAGGTCTGGGAAAAAGATTGTGTACATTTACCATATGTATGCCCCTCATAATTTTATAAGATGGCCCCTCATTTTCATACAATCCAAGAAAAAAAAAGTACCAACCTGCCCAACCACTTTCCATAACTCAGTCCCTCTATTCACGGCAACTTTCTCGTTAATCACCTCTACGCTCTTTCCAGTTTAATAGCATATTTCGTTAAGCAGGGCGAGCAAAACTGAATACCATGTTTCAAATGTAGCGTCACCAACGTCTTGTACAACTGCAGCTTAACATCCCAACTTCTCAACACAATAGTCTGACTGATGGAGACCAGCGTTCCAAAAGCCGCCTTTACCATCCTGTCTACCTGCGACGATATTTTCTGGAATTCGCGTACTTGTACTCCTAGGTTCCTCTGTTCAACAACATTCCCCAGGGCCTACCTTTCACTGCGAAGGTCTTGCCCTCATTTGTTTTCCCAAAATGCAACACCTTGCACTTATCTGAATTAAACTCCACTTGATATTCCTCTGCTCACTTACTCCGCTGATCAAGATCCCCCTGTATTTCTCATAACCTTCTTCACTATCCACGATACCACCGATATGAGTGTCATCTGAAAACTTACTGAACATGCTCATTCAAATCATTTATATCTTGTAGATGACAAATATCAACGGGCATAGCACGGAGCCCTGCAAACCACCACTGCCACGAGCCTCCACCCCATAAAACAACCCTCCACCATCACCCTCCGCTTCTTACCATCGTCAATTCTGTATGCAATGAGCTAGATCTCCCTGTATTCTATGTGATCCAAATTTCCATGGAGACTACCATGCAGAACCTTATCAAATGCCTTGCTGAAGTCCATACAAACCACGTCTACCATCCTGTCCTCATCGAAATTCTCTGTTACGTCTTCAATAAACTCAGTCAATGTCATCAGAGATGACCTCCCACGCACAAAGCCGTGCTGGTTCTCCATAATCAACCCCCGTCTTTCCAAATGCTTGTATATCTTATCCATCAGGATCCCCTCTGGTATCTTAACTACCACGGATATCAGGCTTTTCTTTGCAGCCCTTCTTAAATAAAGGCACATTAGCCACCCACCAGTCTTGCGGCACCTCACCCCGGGGCTAACGATTATGCTTCTATCTCAGCCAGAGTTCCCGAAATTCCTTCTATAGCTTCCCGAAGTTTTCCTGTATAAACCTGATGATGTCCTGGATATTTATCTAGCTTCATACGTTTAATGACATCCAATACCTCCTCTGCTGTAATCCACACCATCCCCAGGACCTCCTCATCAACTATCTCGAGGTCCAAAGTCTTCATGTTCTTCTTCACGGTAAAAACAGAGGAGAAATACTCATTAAGGGCCTCGCCCATCTTCTGCGGCTGATCACAAATATGTCGCCTTTGGTCTTTGAGGGGCCGTGTTCTATCTCTAGTTACTCTTTTTCTCTTAAGAAACGTAAAATCTCTTTGAAGTCATTAATCTTCTCTGATAGAGATATCTCATGCTCCCTTTTTGCTTTTCTGAGTTCCTTGAGTAACCTCCTGCAACCCTTACACTCCCCCAGGATTCAGTTGATCCAAGCTGTCTATCCCTGACCCATGTCTCCTTTTTTCCTGAACAGAACTTCAGTATCCCTCGTCATCCAGAGGTCCCTTCTCCTGCCGGCCTTGACCTTCAGGAACATGTAGATCTTGAACTTTCTATTTCACTTTTAATAGCCCACTTGCCAGATGTATCTTTGCTGCAAACAACTAATTCCAATCAACTTTTGCAAGTTCCTGTCCTATATCGTATTATAATTATAAAGCCAATAGATCTAAGATCACTGGTCCCAAAGTGCTGCCGCAGTGACACCTCAGTCACTTGCCCTGCTCCATTTCCCAAAGTAGGTCACGCTTTTCCCTCTCCAAGGTAGGGCCTTCAATATATTGCAAGAAGAAACTTTTCTGAATACACTGAATAACTTCTACTCCATTGAAGAACAATAGCATTCCCAGTCTACATTAGGAAACTTAAAATTTCCAACTATGACAACCAAATTAATCTTACAGCTTCCTGCAATCATCCTGCATATGTGTTCCTCTAATTGCCGTTGAATATTTGGGACCAATATTACAATACCAACAAGGTGATCATCCCCCTTTTATTTCTCAGTTCCATAAATAGAGCCTCACTAGACGATCCCTCATCAATTTCATCTCGAACAACTGCCGTGATGTTCTCTTGAATCATAATTGCAACTCTCTATCCTCTCTTTCCTCCCTCTATCCTACCTAAGGCACTTGTACCTTCCAATATTTTATTCCCAGGTGTGAGAAACTTGAGAATATCGTCTCCACCAACGTTAACTCGCCTCGTGACCAATATCCTCTCTCTCTGTCTAGAATATTTTCAGTCTCAGTCTCCTCAGATCTCTGCGATAGATAGATAATTCGAAAAATATACAATCATTTGAGAGAGAAATCTCTCTTCACCTCCACGTGAAGAAAGGATCGCCTTAGTGTCAAGCTATGGTCAATAGATGTAGATACTCCCTTAATGCGAAACAATCTTGCTACGAAATCTGTATCGAGATGAGGGCATAGTGATGGGTGTCGGTGAGAGTGGACAACCTGCGCAAAACGTAGTTCCTATGTGGTCTTCGATTACGCAGCTCTAAGGCTTCATCGTTTTGGCTTTAGATGAATTGTCTCTGAGCAGATGGAGAGAGTATTTCCGGGATCTATGTTAGAAGAAATATATCTGAATATAGGACCTCGAACACTACCCCTACCAACCCCCTTATACCTTCCTCCAATCACCATAATATTATGTCCCCTCGTGTTAGCCATTGTCGCCCTAGGAAAAAGGCTCTGACTGTCACTCGATCTATGCCTCTTGTCATCTTGTACACCTCTGTCAAGTTATCTCTCATACTCCGTCTCTCCAAAGAGAAAAGCCCCTATACTCATAAGACATGTTCTCCAATCCAGGAAACATCCTGGTAAATCTGCTCTGCACCCTCTCTAAAGCTGCAACATCCTTCCTATAACGAGGTGACCAGACCTGAACACAATACTCCAAGTGTGGTCAAACCAGAGTTCGAAAGAACTGCAACATTACATTGCGGCTCTTGAACTCACTCCCCCGACGAATGAAGGCCAACACTCCAGGCGCCTTCTTAACAACCCAGTCGACCTACGCGGCAAACTTGAGGGATCTATAGTCGTGGACCCCATGATCCCTCTGTTCCTTCAAACAGCAGAGTCCTGCCATCAACATTGTATTCTGCCTTCAAATTCGATCTCCCGAAGTGTTCACTTCACGCTTGTCCGGGTTGAATTCCATCTGCCGCTTCTCAGCCCAGCTCTGCATTCTATCAATATCCTGTTTTAATCGACGGAAACCTTCTACACTATCCACAACACCCCCAATCTTTGCATCATCAGAAAACTTACCAACCCACCCTTCCACATCCTTATTCAAGTCATTTATAAAAATCACAATGAGCAGGGGTCCCAGAACTGATCCCTGCTAACCACCACTGGTCACCGTCCTCCAGGCAGAATACGCTCCATCTCCCACCACCCACTGCCTTCAATGGGCGAGCCAATTTTGAATCCACACAACCAGGTTTCTCTGGATCCTATGCTTCCTGACTTTCTGAATAAGCCTTCCATGAGGAACCTTATCAAACGATTTACTGAAGTCCATGTACACCACATCCAATTCACTACCATAATCAATGTGCTTTGTCACATCGTCAAAGAATTCATTCAGGCTCGTGAGGGACGAGCTTCCCTCACAAAGCCATGCTGACTGTCCCTAATCGGCCTATGCTTCTCTAAATTCCCATAAAGACAGTCTCCAAGAATCTTCTTCTGTAATTTGCCCACCACTGAAGTAAACCTCACCGGTCTGTAATTCCCTGGGTTATCCTCTGGCTGTTCACCCTCCCTCTTCACAATGCTGTGGACCCAATCCGAGAGTTCCTGGTCCAGGTACTGGGGATACAACATATCATACGGGAGTCTCTTCCATGTCTACAGAATCTCCTGTCTGCCTTCCTCACTATGGAATCCCCTATCACTACCGCCCTCCTCTTCTCCCCCTTCCCTTCTGCACCGCACGACCTAGCGCAGTGCCAGATACCTGGTCATTGCGGCTTTCTCCTGGTAGGTTGTCCCCCTAACAGCATCCATAGCGGTGTACCTGTTATTGCGGGGAATGGCCGCAGGGTTACTCTGCACTCTGTACCTGCCCAGATGGAGACATTTATCTGCCTATTTCCAGAGTGTGGGTGTCAGGATTTATCGTTCATCCCTCTTTGCTGCTGATGGGGTGTTGCTGCGTTCAGCCCTTCTGGCGCAGGGACTCGCACAGCGTTGCTGGATGCGGTTCTAAGTCAAGTGATTATGAACAAATGGAGGTGTATTTCAGGATGTCACTGTGACCTGCAGCTGGTGAGACTTTCCCCATGCACATTTTGCTCTTGTCCTACGTGGGAGAGCTTATGGACTTGAGAGGAGGTGCATGGGTTTGGACAGGGTACAGCAGGAGCGAATGTCAGGGCTTGGACTGGGGAGGTTCGGACTCCGGGCAGAGTGTTTTGTGGGGAGGGGCGAGACGGTCAGGGCAAGGGTTGTTGGTGGGCCCAAATCAAAGTTTATGTAGTGTTCAGGTTCTATATTTCTATGAACAGAAGTGAAGTGTACAATCTCTGTGCTCCCGACACAGTGGGACGATCAGCAACTGTTCCAGCTGACAAAGGTCAACCGGGAGAGACTGAAACAGGCGATTGAAGAAAGGGTTAAAAGAGTCATATGGATGTTGAGACAGAAGGGACATTTCAGTAGACAAGATCATGAGGTAAGTGGGAGGAACAACGGGAGTTCCGTTTATTGTCACAAAACTGACGGAATCAGAGGGAAGAGAGACCAAGGTCAGTCTCGCCACCCTGGGTGAATTAAGCGATGGCTGGACCCCCCATGGGATCGCGTGTGCCGTGGACTGTGGAAACGCGATTCTGACATCTGATGTAGTCATGCGTCTGCGTAGTTCTTTCTTGTATTAGTTGCTGTAGTTTTGACAGTGTATGTCATTTTGTAGTGGTTTTAATGAATAAACTTCTGTATATTCATAAAAAGGCCAGTCTCGCTCACCAGCTCACATTGCGGGAGTTGACAGCTACAATGGGGACACTGATCTCTGATCAGTTTGTCTTCCACAGATCTGGTATGGGGTCTAAAACCTGTGAGGTGGGGCGCACTAACGCCTGTAAACTCAGTCACCTGTTTCTCCCAAACACGCCGCGCTCAGCACAGTGGTAGAGGAGCAGTGAACTTGTGAACCAGTGTCAGAACTGACAATCCAATTCAAGCCATCAATATTATTAATCAAGATGATTTTGACCAAAAGGTTCTTCGGAAGGCAGGAGTGACCAAATATGGTTACAGCCGCTTTATTTGATGTTCATCAACGTACAGGTCAGACAGTGCAAGTAAAAGGAAATAACAAAGTATTTGTCCTTGGGCTCTCCCTTGATACTGCAAACGGGTCAAAACTGGTCAGGTCAGGGAATCTTCTGATAACAGCCCGTGAAATTGTACTGTTTGTGTTACACTTCAGTTTCACAGACCAAGAAACTACAGAAGTACGGAGCCAAATATCCCACAAGACGTTTACAGACAAACAAGTGATTCGACAAACATAGAAGCAAGCATAAAGAAAGCTAAAACTACAGATAAAAAACATGAGAAAATCAACAATATAGTCCTAATCCAACAGTCTCACTTTTGCTGTTGGGCGGCGAGTGATCCTGCCTGTAATGCTCTAACTCGAACTTACACGTCTTGTTCTGCTTGGTTAGCGATATCCACTGACGGCTGTATGAAGTGTTAGGTTCATTCCAATTTAATTTTGTTAACCTAACCGTTCTGGCAACATCTGGCTTCAGGCCATCCATAAAGGTTGCTTTCAGTGGACCATAGGCAGATCCCTCTCTGTTATCTTCATTTAACGTTGGAACTCCTGAGTGTTCTGAAGCTTTCCTCATATTCAGGGACGTCGTCAGAGTTCCGCTTGCAAATGACTACCTTTCCCCAGTCTGTTGGTGTTGGGGTTTGTTGATGCAACCACATTTTAATGGCATTCCAACAACCTTGTAGATTTTGTTGATCCTATCCTGTGTCAGTACCAAATTTACACATCGACTGCTTGACGACAAAGAGATAAAATAATGGTTAGAATTTGGATGCCATGATATGGGTGCAGGTAGTATATATTGCTAATACATAGAAGTCAGTCCATGGATTTGAACCTCCTTTTTTCGGATGTGGGACGTCTTTGGACCATCAATCAATCTTCTCAGATTCAGCAGATTTGTGAGAAAACGACTGTCTTCCTTCATAGAATCCGTCGTTATTCCTCCGCAGCTTCACTTGTTTGGTCTTTGTTGGAACTGGTCGAGGCATGGCGGCCAGTCCTATTTTCTCATCATTGCCATCATCACCTGAATTACCAGAGGTCACTGCAGCATGCGTGCCACGTATATTCTGAAATCTCTCTAAATTCGGATAGATGCGCTGCTTTTGATTATTTTCTGATGTCGGGGGTGTATCCCAAGCGGGGAGGACCAATAGCAAGACGGCCGCTCGCTGTGCTTTTCCACACTGTCTCAGGTTGTCTGTCAGTTTCGTACACTTCACTTCGACTCTGTCACAATTCTCCTTCTGTTTTCTCACTTGTTCGGTTAACATATGTATCTGTTCTTTAGATTTTTCGCAGCCTTTATCATGCTGAGTTTGCAATTGAACACATTCACACAAAGAGACGAAAGCGGGTTAAGCTGAGGGGAGGGTGGCGTGTGTATCTGACGGGGAAAAACCGGGGGAATCGTGCAGATGAGCCATCAAGGTTATCTGGCCACTGAGTGAATGGGAACAATCGGTAACAGAAAATAGATAAAATGAGTTGCAAAATACAGAGCAGGAAGGCGCACACAGCTGGATGAGAATTTCCTCCACTTCCAGACAAAATAAAAACAGAAAAGTGGGGAAAAGCCAAGGAGCTGAGCCAATATCACAGATGGTAACTGACACAGGGAAATCATGACCCTAAGTTCTAGAATTCAATGGGCCGCAACGCCCCCAGACTGAAGATGAGGTGCTATTCCTTGAGCTTGCTTTGGGAATAATTGTAACAGTAAAAGAGGCCAAAGACCGATAGATCAGATTGGGGATGGATGGAGAATTAAAGTGGCAGGCAATGAGAATCTCTGTGTCGTCTTTGCAGACTGACCACAGATGTTCCGAGCAACAGTCATCCAATCTGCATTTGATTTTGCCAGTGTGCCAGTGTGACCACGGAATGCAGTACACCAGATTGAGAGAAGTGCAAATGAATCACGGCTTCACCTCTAAACCGTGTTTGGCTCCTGATCAGTGGAAAGTGGAGAGGTGAAAGGATATGTTGCATCATTTGGGGTTGAAAGAGCAATGTGCTGTGGGAAGGGCGTGGTTCATGGTTATGGGACAAACGCGAGTGATATGGGCCAAACGCAGGCAAATGGGACGAGTTTGTACAGACTTCTTGGACCGCATGGATGGGTTGGAAATAATGGCCTGTTTTCTAGTGCTCTGTATCTCTGACTGTAATGCAAGAGTGGAACAGGAAGTCAGTGAGGGAACTGTCCCCGCAAAATTCTGGAATGAAGGCGAGGCGAAGATGTGTCTGGTGGTGAAATCGCATAAAGCTGGCAGAAATCGCGGAACATGATCTGTTGAAGGAGAAGGCTGGTGGGATGGAAGACAAGAACCAGGGGACTTTTTGTTTTTTCCCAGAGGAGATGTGGTGAAAACAAAGTCGTGTGAATGAGAGGCGGTCAAGTACTTTGTTAATGATTTCAGAGGGAAAGATTTGGTTTGGGAAAGATGAAGACATTTTGGAAGCACATTTACATAAGCGTCATCATTTGCAAATGGAGTAACTGTGACAATGGAAGAGAGTATTTTCAGAGGGCACGGTGGGCGAGGAGCAATGGAGGGAACCGTTGGAGTCGGTGGGCTTGTAATGGATGTTAATAGGGAGCCTGTATCCTCAGATTGAGACAGATGCAGAAATGAAAGGGAAGAGTCAGGGGTTGACTGTGTGAAGAAGAGAGCAGGGTAGAATTTGGCAGCAAAAGTAATCTTGATTTCTGTGTGAGTACAGGAAGCAGCACCAATGCAGTCATCGATGTATCTGAAAAAAAGCTGAGAGACTGGGCCTGGGAGCCACTGAAATAAATACCTTATCACATATCCCACGAAAGGACAAGCAGAGCTTGGGCCTGTGTGGGTGTCCATGGTACACCTCGGTCTGGAGAAAGTGAGTAGCGTTGAAGCAGTTGTTCAATGCGAAAGCAAGTTCAGCCTGCTTAATGAATATGTTGGTGGAGGGGAACCGTCTGTTCAAGGAAGCTGTGGAGGGTCCTCAGACCATCCTGATGTGGGATGGAGGTGTAAGGGCATTCTGTGCATGGTAAATAAAATGAGCTTTTGAGTCAAGGGAATTGGAAACAGTCAAAGTGGTGGAGGGCATAGGTGGTGTCATTGATAGCATCCAAACCCATCGTGTTCATTATTGTAACTGGGGCAGGAAAATTTACGAACCACACTAGGTCTCGTCTACGTGTCAACCCCAACCTTGCTGATCCCACCACTGATAGCTTGTGGTCTGATAAATGTCTCGATTGTGCTGAATTGTTGAAGTGGTTTATTATTGTTACATGTGCTGAAGTACAGTGAAAAACTTCTATTGCATACCGTCCATACAGATATTTCATTACAACAGTGCAATGATGTAGTACAAGGTAAAACAATATCAGTGCAGTGTAAAGTGTTAGTTACAGATAGGCAGACAATAAAGTGAAAAAGTGCAATTGTGAGGACAAGAGTCCATCTTAGCATTCCAGGGGACCGTTTAATAGTCTTCAAACAGCGCGATATATGCTGCCCTTGAGTCTCGTGATGTCCTTTCAGCCTTTTGTATATTCTGCCTGATGGGAGGGGGTGCAGGGAAAAATCTGGGTGGGTGGGGTCTTTGATTATGTTGACTGTTTTACGGAGGCAGCAAAGTGTAGAGAGACTCCATGGTTGGTTTCCCTGATGTGCTGAGCTGTTTCCACAACGCTCGGCAAATTCTTGTGGTCACGGTCAGAGCAGTTGCTGTACAAAGCCGTGATGCATTTGGATAAGATGTTTTCTCTGGCGCATTCATAAAAATTGCTGAGGGTCGATGGGTACATGCCAAATTTCTTGAGCCTCCTGAGGAAGAAGAGGTGCTGGTGAGCTTTCTTGGAATTGGCGTCTACGTGGTTGGACCAGGACAGGCTTTTGGTGATGTACACTCCTAGGAACTTGAAGCTCTCAATGTTCTCGACATCATCACGTTATGGAAACAGGAGCATGTGGACCGCCCACCTTACTGAAGTCAATGACCAGCCCTTTTGTTTTGCTGACATTGAGAGAAAGGTTGTTGTCTTGACACTATGCAACTAGGCTCTTTATCTCCTTTCTGTTCTCCAACTCATTGTTCCTTAAGATTCTACCCACTAGAGTGGTATCATCTGCAAACTTGTAAATGGATTTAGAATGGAATCTGACCACACAGTTGTTAGTGCAGAGGACGGAGCTGAGGGCCCTGTATTGTGGGGTCCCAGTGTTGAGGATAATAGTGGCGGAGGTGTTGCTGCCTATCCTTACTGCAGTCTGTTGGTCAGGAAGTCCAAATCCATTTGCAGAGGCAGGTGTTGAGTCCCAGGTCCAGGAGTTTGGCTATGACTTTGCTTGGAATTATAGCATTGAAGGCAGAGCTGTAGTCAATAAACAATATTCTAACGTAGGTGGCTTTACTGTGCAAATACTCCAGAGATGAGTGTAGGACCAGGTAGATGGCATCCGCCATAGACCTGTTTCAGTAGTAGGTGAATTGCAGTGGGTCGAGGTTTCATGGAGGGTGGAATTAATGTGTGCCATGACCAGCCTCTCGGACACTTCATGATGGTTGATGTCAGGGCCACCGGGCAGTAGTCATTAAGACATTTTACCGTCCTTTTTTGGCACTGGGTTGATAGTGGTCTTAAAGCAGGTGGGAATCTCAGATTGAAGCAGGGAGAGGTTAAAAATATCTGCAGATATCCCTGCCAGCTTGTCTGCGCAGGATCTAAGGGCACGGCCAGGGACTCCATCCAGGCCGGATTCTTTCAGCGGTGACTTTGAGTTTAGGTGCATTGGAGGCTGTCGGAGTGGGTGGGGACTTCTGTTCAAAACGTGCACGGGATGCGTTAAACGCATCGGGAGCGGATGCGCTGTTGTCGGCAATGCTGCCCAGCTTCGTTTTCTGGACAATTATGATGTGTAAGCTCTGCCACAACAATTGAAGTGACTATTTCTTCCCTGCTGGTGTCCCTGACTAAATCAGCAGACGTGATGAGATCAGTAGTTGGTTATTTCTATTTTATGGTTGTTTCTTCCGTAAAACATTGATAGTTTTGAGCCAGTGGATCTGCAGTTGGTGCTGGTTTGTTTTTAGCCAAATCATGACGGATGAAGTGTGAGAAACATGTATGTCATGTTCCAAACTTGGCAAAGGATGGAAACTATTCCACTGAAAGGCCTGAAATGTAAACCTTGTTCCACTGTCCACAGATGGTGCCTGACCTAAGTATATCCAGCATTTTGTACTTTTAAATTGCATTTCCATCCTCTGAATAGTTCTACTGTTGTATGCGTATGCCATGTGTTTAAGCAATAACATGTTGTAAAACAGGGCAGGGGAAACTATGGTAACGTATTCGTGATGTTTCGCACTTGTATATCAACGCTCTGAGTATTTCTTTTCAGCTGGAGTTCTGAAGCTCATGATAAAATTGTCATTTACAGAGAGTCACTGAGCTCGGGGAAAAGGGAAACCAGACAGAGAGTTCAACATTCTTCTTCAGTCTGTTGTCGGGGTGAGGGTCCCGGGCCCGGAAGGTGATGTGGGAATCCTTCGTGAAAATGCGGAATGAGTTACCAAAGTCGGACAAAATCCGGAAATAAATCCAGGAGCTCGGTATGATAAATAACACACTGAACACCAACACATTGAAACATGCTAGATTCAGCAGTATTAATTAAGTCCTGTTTCATAAAATTCCATTCATTTCAACAGGTCTTGAACCACATGAATACATAAACATTGCCCGAGGTTTATGTGCATTACCCATTCAACTGCAAGGTAAGCGATGGATTGCATATTTCAATCTAATTACTTGTCAAAGACCAAGTTTGACTCCAGCTGCTTGTTTAAAGTTTGGCAGAATCTGGAAGTCAAAAGGCTGGCCACTGAGATGGACTGGCCTTGGTAATCACAATCCGCCCGGAGATTCAACTTCGGTTTGCAATTACTAACACTTTACAGTAACTGACACTTTACAGTCTCTGACAAACTCATAATTCATTACAATGCAACGTTCCAACAAATCCAGCATTTATTTGTTTTGAGGCCTTCACGTCGCCATTGTCCTGCCGCACACTTGAACCCAAAACACAGCTGGTAGGGGTCTGACACACTGTGAAACACCACACAGCCCTGGCAGGTCCCTGACACTGTGAAACCCCACACACCCCTGGCAGGACCCTGACGCACCGTCAAACCCCACACAATCCTGGCAGGACCATGACGCACTGTGAAACCTCATACACACCTGGCAGGGCCCTGACACAATGTGAAACGCCGCACATCCCTGGCAGGGCCTTGACACACTGTGAAACCCCACACACTCCTGGGGAAGGGCCCTGACACACTGAGAACTTCCACATACTCCTGTCAGAGCCCTGACACTGTGAATCCCCACACACACCAGGCAGGGTCCTGATACACTGTGAAACTCCGCACATCCATGGCAGGGCCTTGACACACTGTGAAACCCCACAAACCCCTGACAGGGCCCTGACACACGGTGAAACCCCACGCACCGCTGGCGGGGTCCTGACACACTGTGAAACCCCACACACCCCTAGTAGGGCCCTCACCCACTGTAAAACCCCACACACCCCTGGCAGGGTCCTGACCCACTGTGAAACCCCGCACATTCCTGACAGAGTCTTAAAACACTCTTAAACCCCACTGATTTCTGGCATGGTCTTGAAATTGTTAAAAAAGTGTCAATGTAAAGTCCAGCATTTCGTGTCCCTTGTTAAGCACTTGTATAAATGCCATCCTGTTACTTTGTAGTTTTGGAGGACCAAGCAGGGAACTGAATCTCATTACAATCTTCCTGCTCATTGCACTAACAGTCTGGTTTCACTGTGTTCCAATCGTTCTGGTTTAGAGCACAATCTGAACTAGTTTTCATCATAAAATACAGCGAAGGTGACATTAGAATGTGAGAAATCTGAGATGTTTCAATTTACAAAATTGAAATCCGATCCGCGAAACTAACGGAAGTATTCTTTTGGCAAAGCGTTAATCAGGGGTTGGGTGTGGGTGGGTCTGCGGGTAGGTCAATATGGTGATGTCGTTAGGGTTTTTTCCTAACTTGTGAACAGAAATGTGTTCTCTCAAAGAATAATCTTTTCATTCTGGAGTCATTTCAGACAAGAAATACCACAAAATTTGTCTGGAAATTTGGGAGTGGCAGAATGGCAGGATTGAAGGGCACAGGGACGATGTGAGGTGTCGACGGGAGCAGGCTGCATAGACGGAGGCAGTGAGGACGTGGTGATTTATGAACAGGAATTAAAAGTGTTCGTTCAGGATTTAACTGAAACTGTCCCTGTGCAGAGACATGAGTGTGGGGTTGTTGGGTGAACGGTGCTTGCTGAGAGTTAGGGGTCGGGCATCAGTTTCAAACAAGCTCAAGCTGTCGAAGGTTCAGGGAAGGAGACCGAGCAGAAGGCCAGAGCAGGAAGGAAGGAAAGGAATGGGCAGTTTAAGTCCGAGGGATAAGACAGACAAGAGAGAAACAATAGCACAGAGGTGGAAGTGGACGGGTCTCACGATGGCGAGGATACAATAGCAGGACCTCAGTCTTGCGTGGAACATTCAGTGGACACGATCATTTAATTGTCTTTTCCACTCATTATCCACTGAACACCCATGTGATTACAGAAACCACACACTGATTGCAGTCCCAGTGGAAACCGTGTCCATTCAAAGACTGCCCCTCTCCCAATGCCGAGTGCCCAGATAATCTGCCCAAAGGCTAAAGCAACAGTCACCACCAGACGCCTGATTCCAGCACCAGACACACTTCTCCTCCCTTCTCCTTCCACCATTCGTCAGGGATAACTTCCTCTAATTCCCTGATTCTCTCTCCAATCTCCATCAACACTATCTCAATTTCTTGTTGAACCTCCCCTGTTCCTTATCTCTCCCCTTCCCATCATGAATGGACCTTCTTGGTGAAGTAGTGATTCACCACTTCCAGTTCGATGCATTGCATTAGGTGCTCACGTTGTGACCTCCTCTAAATTGGGAAAACAAAACACTGAGTAGTGACCAGCAACAAGACTCCCTCTCTCCACCGCAGTTCAGCTGTCAAGAATGAATTTGAGCTTCCAGTTGCCTTCAGTTTAATTCTGCCCTTTCTGTGTTTGCCTCCCCCTCCCCTCTGCATGCCACAAAGCTCAAGGAACACACATCGTTTTCCAGCAAGGGACGTGACAGACCTCTGAATTAGATGTTGAATACAATACCTCCAGATAACCAGGTGTGCCAGTCCGTGTATGATTCAAAGTCGTTAACCTGTAACGTCAACTCAGTTATTTTCCCCTCTCCACAGGTGATGCCTGATTTGTTGGCTTTTTCACAGCACCAAACATTGCGACTGAGGAAATTTGGCATGTACACTTTGTCCCTCACCAATCTTTATAGATGCACCACAGAAAGCATCCTATCCAGATGCATTACGGCTTGGAACGGCAATTGCTATGCCCATTACTGCAAGAAACTGCAGGGGGTTGTGTACACGGCCCAGCACATTACAAAAACCAGTCTCCCCTCCAGGGAGACACAAGAGTCTGCAGATTCTGGAATCTGGAGCACTAACAATCCTGATAAATCCTTACGAATCAGCGTTCGATTCGAAACGTTGACAATTCCTATCCTCCCACAGATGCTGCTCGACCGGCTGAGTTCTTCCAGCAGGTTGTTTGTTGTTCCCCTCCATGGAGTCCGACTGCACTTCCCACTGCCTTTGTAAAGCAGCCAGCACAACCAAAGACCCCAACCGCACTGGTCATTCTCTCTTCTCCCCCCACCTATTGGGCAGAAGATAAAAATGCCTGAAAGCACATATCACCAGGCTCAAGGACAGCTTGTATCCCACTGTTATAGGACTATTGAACGCCCCCTAGTACTATGAGATGAACTTTTCACCTCACAATCTGCCTTGTTGTGACCTTGCACCTTATTGTCTGCCTGCACTGCACTTTCTCTGTAGCAGTAACAGTTCATTCTGCATTCTGTTGTTGTTTTCCCTTGTACTACCTCAGTGCACTGCTGCGGTAAAATAATCTCTATGGACGGTGGCAAAACATCTGTTTTCACTAGACCTTGGTACGTGTGACAATAATAAATCAAGTTACCAATTTAATTTACCAATTTATCTTTGAATATAATACAACGCCTCTGCCACCGGACCGATCAGTTGGAATTTAGGAGACTTCATCACCCTCTCCCATTGTACACCAGCACGGTGTACATCATTGAGACTCGTGTGGTCTCTCCATTACATGGTTCCCTTCCCTCTATTCATCCCACATCCTCCTCTTCAGCTGAAAACATTCTGATATTATAACTTCTAATTCCAATAGGTCATCAATCTGAAACGTTATCATCATTTTCTCACAGATGCTGCCTGACCTGTTAGAGTATTGCACGCATAATCTTCTCTTAATTAGACACAAAAGTGTGGAACACCAGTGAATGACCAATGTGCACCTTTGTCAAATACCCAATACCCTGCTACCCTTCTCTACAGAGCAGACCAACACAGGGGTTCTCAAACATTGGTCTACAAGAACAAAAATAGTAAAATGTAGCTGTAACGGAAGGTGTCCACTAAAGTGCAGGCAGGATTTAAATGGGCTATCAGGGGAATGTTCACCTACACAGCTCAGGTAGTATCAGAATATGAGTATCGGATAAGTTCTGGCATTCATCTCTTTCAAGTCAGGTGTCTGAATCGAGTTTTACCTTCTGTATTAATGGGCATGGAAACATTGAATTAAATCATGTGATCTTAAACTCTGAATAGTGAGTTGCAAGTATCAAGTTCTTTTCTCATCTAACTTTGCAACAATTTCTTCTGGTCCCATAGAAGATGTTCAACAGAAACACAAGGAGACTCTGCGGGCACAGATTGAAACACTAAGAGTGAACACGATCCTGATGATGGGGAAGGTGAAGGTTTTCCAGCTTGTTGATCGATACGCTGAGCTCACCCTCATTCCTACTGTTCGAGATCGGACACTTGTGGAACACCAGCTGTTGGCAAGAGGCCGGTACCATGAGGAGTGGAGAGAAGAACATCTCCGGGGAGACCTGAAAAAATCCGGACTGATAAATTGTTCCAGAGAGCAGCTTTTCCCGGAGAAAATCCAAATCTGGGAGTTCGGCAGCAGTGGCCGGAGTCCAGGGTATCGGGCAAACAACAATGGTACAAAGGATTGTTCATGACTGGGCCACAGGGATATTATACCAACACTTCCAATTTGTTTTCAGCTTCAAATTTCGGGATTTAAACTCCATTAACTGCAGAATAAACCTGAGGGAATTAATTCTGGATCCGTACCTTACTTTGGTAACATCCAGGGAGAGGTCTGGAAGTAACGAGAGGTATTTCTGTTTATATTCGCTGGTTTGGGTGAATTCAAGCACCGAATCGATTTTGCTGGCAGTCGAAGAGACACAGAAGCTCAGCACATGTGCCCAGATCCCGAGTGGCGGTGTGAAGTGTCTGACATTGTGTACAGTTTAATCCATCACAAGCTGCTCCCAGGGTGCTCAGTACTGGTGACCACCCACCCCACTGCGTTACATTTATTGGAAAAGGCGGAGATCAGTGTCTGGACTGAAATCCTGGGATTTGTTGGTGAGTAACGGAAGGAATATTTCCACAGGTTTTTTGAAGATCAGACGGTGGCAGCAGCTGTTTCCAAACGCGTGGAGGAGAACGAAATACTGTACACCATGAGCTACAACCCCTCCTACTGCTGGATCCTCGGTCTGGCACTGGGTCCCTTCTTCACACAAAGACACAGGGACCTGCAGCGAGTTCCCAAGACCATCACCCAACTATATTCCTACTATATTTACAACATCCTGAAAAACCATGGCCGTGAGATTGAAAACCTCCGTGATGTGTTACTGAGGGTTGGTCAGATGACCTTTCGAGGAGTTTCCGATAAGAAGATTGTGTTTACAGATGGAGATTTGATCAACTACAATCTGCAGCCTACCCAGTTCCTGTCCAGGTTCCTGATGGAACTTTTGGAGAGAGAGGATTGTGCCCGGAGCGTGGTGTACACATTCCCACACCTCACCATCCAAGAGTTTGTAGCTGCACTCGCACAATTCCTGACTCCAGATCCCGGGGATATCCTGAAACTCCTCACTGAATCCCACAGCACAACAGACAGTCGATTTCATCTATTTCTCCGTTTTGTTGCTGGTCTTTTCTTCCCAGCGTCAGCTTGGGTGCTGGAGGAGTGTCTTGGTCCATTTCCCCATCAAACAATCTGCCTAGTGATTGACTGGGTGAAGGAGGATGTGAAACGTCAGTTTGGAAACACAGTGAGAGTAACTCGTAAAAGGAGCCTCCTGAACACATTGCACTACCTGGTTGAGTGTCAGAACCGTGGACAGGCTCAGGCCGCACTGGGATCTGTGGAGACACTTTCATTCAGTGGATTGCGACTGACCCCAATTGACTGTGCCGTCCTGTCTCATGTCATTGGGCTCTGTGATACAATAAATCACCTCGAGCTGGATCGCCACTTCATTCCGTGTGAAGGGCTCCAGCGGCTGGGACCCGGGCTGCATAAGTGCCAGGAGTTGGGGTAACAGTTAAGTTATTTCTATTTTGAAATTGTAAAACTTTTTCCTTCTGTATTTCTTCAGTGTGACTCCCTCCCCAACTCTCTCTTTCATCTGTACCTCGGCGGGATTCTCTCCTCTCCCCCCACTCCTGGCGCGTCCATTCTCCCTCTGCCACGCATGCTGGCTGGTTCAAACTCCCTCCCCCGCCCGGCCGCTGTCCCGGCCCGGCCCTTCCTCCGGCCAGGCCGCTCTCACTCACTCCCGGGTCTCCAGGCCTTTCCGCTCTCACTCCCCCCTCAGTGTAACTCTCCCGCCCCCTTCCTCAGTTGTGGTTTTTTTCTCTTTTCCTAAAGCGCTGCGTGTGGTGTGACTTCCCCCCTCCCCCGCCCAGTGTCTCTCGCTCGCTCTCACACACACACTGAGACTGAAGGGGGAGAGTTTACACAGCACTTGATTGGATAAATTATTGACATTCTGTGAGTGACCAGGAGGTAGGCACTGAGTAGTGTGATTGGTAATTAATTTCCTGAGGTGTCTCATGTAATATCCGAGATATATCCTGTTATGTCAGACTCTGACTGGACCCCGGGTGTGAATCAGTTACTTTCTAACTCTGTCTGTCTGTGTTTAGACTGGCGAGCAATTACCTGGGAGATTCGGGAGTGAAACTGGTGTCTGCGGCTCTGACGGACCCGGAGTGTAAAATACAGATACTGGAGTAAGTCCCAGACTGTGAGAGAATGTGTTTACAGTCACTGGGTGTCTGACACTGAACATTAATGTAGTCAGTAATTGTGTTACTGATAAACCCTGGGGATTTGCACCGTCTCCTGTCTCTCTGTGTCCCTCACCCTCACTCTCTCTCATCTCCAGGCTGGTACGGGTCGGGATCCCAGATTCTGGTGCCGAGGATCTCGCCTCGGCTCTCAGTAAAAACTTCTCACTGACGGAGCTGGACCTGAGATCAAACTCCCTCACAGACCGATCTGTCCCCGCTCTCCGCCGCCTCATCCTGACCCTCCCGAATCTAGAATAGATCCGGTGAGTGTTTGTGTTCATGTTTAATGTGATAAAATATCAATGGATCCGCGGGCTTTTCTGGTGACATTTGTCTGTAAGTGTTGTTGAAACATTAACCCCAGTCTCCAGTCACTGACATTGATGTGGAATCTGTTTATTCCCTCTTTATTCTTCACTCTGTTTCATGCTGGGGGGGAGTCGGTTCAGTTCCGATGGACGGAATCAGCTGAAGTCGCTGCAGGGAACCAGACCCGGACTGAGGGTGGACCTGGGAAAGTTCCAATGTACAGACATCCCCGTCCGCGGGATGGGAATATTTTGGCCGGTTCCCGCCCACCACTTTAAAGGTGCGCGCTCCCAGTTTAAATCCCTTCGGCCGTAACGGTTCCCAGCTGCAGAGGAGCGCGCGCCCCCTCTCACTGTGATGTCAGGCGAAACTCGCCGACACGTGACCCGACCGCTTCCACGGATATCCGGGGCTGGATGCCCCTTAGTGGGGCTCTGGCAAATTAGACAGACAGGAATGTCCCAGGTAGACTGGGACACCAGGGACCGCATTAAGTGTGCAAGGTGGGGCTCAGTACTGGACAGCAGTGATGGAATTCAGTGCCCTGCTGGGGTTTCAAGAAGTGTGGGACAACAGAGATGGCATTCATTGTACCGAGTGGGGCTCACGCTGGGACATCAGTAATGCCATTGTGTGAGACGGGGTGCAATTATCCGGGTTAGGAACCTTCCTGACCACGTTGCTGAGGGGGCAGGGTTGGAATTTTCCCTCCATTCAGCAGCCTGTGGATATAGTAGTGATAATTTGTAAAATACCTCAATAGATAACCCTAGACCTCCAGCGTTCTCAGACACGGTGATTTATAGTCATTATGCTGTTAATTTGAGTGAAGGCAGAGAGCATCCAGAAACTCCTGCTGGTGCGGACTGGTGTTGATAAAAGGAAACTCATTGTCACTTGTCTATCAATTGTGCATGAATGGAAATGAATTGTGAGCAGCTTATTTTACCCGAACATCGGAAATTTACTCAGTATTTAATTCATAATGGGCAAAGTGAACACAATAAACGGTGGTCAGTTCAGTTCTGAGTTCCTGTCTTGGTGTCTAACTTGCGTCTGAGAAAACTGAGTGACCGGATACCACAGCGCCACAAAACCCCTGTTGTTGCGGAACAGTCCCAGTCCTTCAACAGCGATCTCGAGCCCCCAAAACTGCCAAAACAGCAGAGTGCACCGCCCCGTGAGCTCAGAGGGTCTGTCACCGACAGGACACCAGCGGTACACTGTAACATCAGCCCACAGCGTCCCTCGCCGACAGAGCAACAGCGGTACTCTTTAACTTCAGTCCACAGCCCCCTAACCGACAGGACCATTGCATTATCTAATAGATTGGGGTGAAGTGGGCAGACGGAGAAAGAGGGAGCGAATTTGGGAGAGAAGAATGGGCGAGACGGGGTGTAGAAAGAGATGGGAGAAATGCTTGGGCAGGAGTTGGAGAGGGCGTGGGGAAGCGGCGAGTGAGGATTTGGGAAAATGGCCGTGGGGAATCTTGCAGAACGGGGTGGTGAAGAGGAGGGGGAGGTCAGGAACAGGATGGGGAAAGTCATTGGAGAGGTGTGGGGAAACGGGGAGAGCGTTTGGGGAAAGTGGGGTGTGGTTGAGGAAGGAGTGGGAGGGGTTGGGGGACAGGGGAAAGTGGGTGGAGGTGACGTGGGGATAGTGTGGCGAAATACGGGTAGACGTGTGGGGAAAGAGAGGTTTTGGGGAAAGGGGAAGAGTTGGGAGAAATGTGATTGAGAAGATAGTGGCTTGGGGAATGGAGTAGAGGGGGTCGGGGAGACGGGTGAGGAAGAGGGGAAGTGGGTGCGTGAAAAGGTTGAGATGGAGAGAATGATTGAGGAAGTTGAGAGGTGTTCGAGAGTGTCATACAGAGAACATGTGGGAGAGAGCAAAAGGGGGAGAACGAGGGGACAGAAAGAAGGGAGAGAGGGAAGGAGAGAAAGAGTAGATGAGAGAGGGAAATAGAGGTGAGGGGAAGTGGAGAGTTGGGTAGCGAAATGGGGAGATATTGGAGTGAAAATGGGAGAGAGCTGTTAGAGAGAAGGGAAGCGGAGGGGAAAGTGAGGTGAGAGCAGGAAAGCGGGAAAGAGGGGTTAGAGAAACCGAGTTGGTGAGCGATGGTAAGATGGAGGGAGAGGCGAGTGAAAAGGAGACAATGAGGGGTGAGAGATGAGGACTGAGGGCAGATGGTGAGGCAGCAGTGGTAAAACGGGAGTGGGGAGAGAGGTGAAAGGCACCGAAAGCAGGAGAGAGAGAGGAGAGAGAAGTAGCAGAAAGGGGAGAGGGAACAGAGAGAGCCGGGAGAGGGGAAAGCTGAAGAGAGAAGGATGGAGAGGTGGAGAGACAGGTGTCGAGACCGGTGGGAGTTCAGAGACGGAGACGGGTGGAGGCGAGGGGGGAGGTCACAGAGACGGGGGGGTGGAGGGCCGAAGGGGGTTACAGACACGGGGAGCCGTGTCGGGGCCGGAAGAGGTTACAGACACGGCAAGTGTCAGGGACCGAATGGGAACACGGAGACGGGGATAGCTGTTCATGCCGGAGAATGTTACGGAGAATTGGATGGTGTAGGGATTGGAGTGGATCACGGAGACGGCAGGCGTGTAGGGGCCGGTGTTGGCCAAACAGAGAGGGAGACATGTACGTGCGGGAGGGGGTTACAGAGATAGGGACTGTTATAGGAGTTGGAGGGCGTTACGGCAATAGGGCAATTTATGGGGCTTGAGGGGTGGGGTTACAGAAATAGTGAGGGGTGTCGGAGACGGAAAGTTTGCAGAGTTAGGGAGGGGTGCAGATGAAGAGGGGGTTATTGCGATAGGGTGACCTATGGGGCTTGACGGGTTTACAGAGATCGGTAGGGATGCCGGTGGGGAAGTGGTCACAGGGAGGGAAGGGAGTAGGTGCCGGGGGGTTGACAGAGACCTGGAGGGGTATAGGAACTAAAGAGGGTTCAGAGATAGGGAGAGGTGCATGTGCCGCAAGGGGTTCACAGAGACGTGGAGCGATGTAGGGCCCGGAATGAGTAACAGAGACGGGGATGGGAGTCGGGGCCGGAGGGGGTTACAGAAATAGGAAGTCGTTCAGGGCCCAAAAATGCCTGAGCCTTGGCAGTGTGACTGGCTGGGGTTCTGAGTGTTAAATCTGGCATTTACTGTGTTCATGCATCAGGGTGTTTTCCAATCGTCCTTTGACCCAACAAGCACTCAGACAAACCTGCTCAGGATGCAGTTGGGGCAACTTCAACACCGGACCCCCTCTCTCCCCCATAAATGCAAATGAAACAGTCGGTGCAAACGCTGGGAATCTGAAATAGAAACAGAAAATACTGGATCCACTCATCAGGGAGAAACTGATGGAACGTTCTGGTCTGAAATAAAAGTGAGTGCGGGAGGTTGTGGAAACGCTCAGGAGATCGGGCAGCCTCTGTGGGGAGAGATGGCATTTAACTCGGACAAGGGAAAAGTGATGCATGTCAGGAAGTTAAGCCAGGGCCCGACATACACCATGAATGGCAGGGCCGTTTGTTGTGGCACAGAGAGAACCAGGGTATAGGTACTTCGTTCCCTGTTAGAGCCACAGGCAGACAGGGCATTGAATAAGAAGTACGGCACGCTTGCCTTCATTAGTTCGGGCACTGACTACAAGAGTTATGACATCATGTTACAGATGTACAAGACGTCGGTGAGACTGCACTTGGAGTGTTGTGTGCAGTTATGGTCGCCCAGCCACAGTAAGGGTGTGATTAATCTGAAGAAGGTGCAAGGAAGATTCACGAGGAAGTTGCCGGGACTGGAGGGCTCGAGTTATAAGGAGAGGCTGCAGAGACTGGGATTGTTCACACGCTCCTATTTACACCTACTGCGCTGAGGTCAAGAGCGTTGGGAGTTTCAGTTTACTGAGGAGTGAACATCAATAGTCAGTCCTTGTCCAACCATGGCCAGGCAAGCTCACCAGCGCCTCTACTTCCTCAGGAGGCTAAAGAAATTCGGTTTGTCCTCTTATCTCTCACCAACTTTTACCGATGCACCATAGAAACCATCCTATCTGGATGTTCCCCGGCTTGGTACGGCAACTGCTCTGCCCAGGACTGCAAGAAACTGCAGAGTTGTGGACACAACCCAGCACATCACGGACACCAGCCTCCCCTCCTTGGACTCTCGTCTTTACCACTCGTTGTCATTGTGAAGCAGCCAGGGTAATCAACGACCCCACCCACCCGGCACATTCTCTCTTCTCTCCTCTCCCATCAGGCAGAAAATACAGGAGCCTGAGGGCACATACCACCAGACTTAAGGACAGCTTCTACCCCACTGTGATAAGACTACTGAACGGTTCCCTTATTCGATGGGGTGGACTCTGACCTCACGATCTACCTTGTTGTGACCTTACACCTTATGGCACTGCACTTTCTCTGGGGCTGCGAATCTGTACTGTTATTGTTTTTACCTGTACTACCTCAATGCACTCTGTACTAACCCAATGTAACTGCACTGTGCAATGAATTGACCTGTACGATCAGTTTGCAAGACAAATTTTTCACTGTACCTCGGTACAAGTGACAATAATAAACCAATACCAATTACCTCTGTTTACATTCAGAGTACCACAGCACGGAAAGGACCTTCGGCCCAACTTGTCCATGCCAACAAAGGTGTCTACCTGATCCCTCATCATATTCGCATGCATTTACCCCATATCTCTCTCAACCTTTCCTATCCATGTATATGTCCAATTGTCTTTAAAACATGAATGTACCCGCCTATGCGACTTCCCCAGGCAGACGTTCCATATATCCACTCCCTCTGTGTGGAAAACATGCGACTCAGGTCCCTTTGAAATCTTTACCCGTTTATCTTAAACCTCTGCCCTACAGTTGTCGACTCCCCAGCCTGGGGACAAAGAATGTGACCCTCTACCATATCTACGTCCCTCATATATTTATAAACCTTTATAAGGTCACCCCTCAGACTAATTTCACCAGGATGTTGCCTGGTTTAGAGCGTATTCATTGTGAGGAGAGACTAAGGGGGCCAGGGCTTTATTCTTTGGAGAGAAGGAGGATGAGAGGAGACATGAACGAGGTGTATAAAATATTAAGAGGAATAGATAGACAGCCACCGCCTCTTTCCCAGAGCAGCAATGCTTAATACAAGAGGGCATGGCTTTGAAATAATGGGTGGGAAGTTCAAGGGAGATACCAGAGTAAGATGTTTTACCCAGAGAGTGGTTGGGACATGGAATACGCTGCCTGGGGCGGTGGTGGAGGCAGGTACATTGGTAAAATTCAAGAGATTACTAGAAACGAATATGGAAGAATTTAAAATAGGGGATATGTGGGAGTAAGTGGTTAGATAGTCTCAGGTGAGGTTTTAAGTTCGGCACAACATTGTACGCCGAAGGGCCTGTATTGTGCCGTACTGCTCCATGATTCTCTGATTCTATGAAGTTGGTAAATTGGTTTATTATTGTCACAGTGAAAAAAATTCTTTTGAAAGCCATCCATTCAGGTTATTTCATAACATCAGGTTACCGAGGCAGTACCAAGGTAAACAATAACAGACTGCAGAATAAAGGGTTACAGTTACAGATAAATTGTAGTGCAGGAGGAGTATAAGGTGCGAGGTCATAACAAGGTAGATTATGAGGTCAGGTGTCCACCTTTTCGTACTAGGGGACCGTTCAATAGTCTTAATGACAGCGAGATAGGGGCTGTCCTTGGTCCTGGTGGTACTTGCTGTCAGACTTTGGTTTCTTCTGCGCGATGGGATGAAGGAGTAGAGAGAATGTTCGGGGTCGGTGAGGTCTTTGATCACATTCACTGCTTTACCGAGGCAGCAAGAAGTGCAGACAGAGTCCATGGAGGGGAGGTTGGTTTCCGTGATGTGCTGAGCTGTGTCCACAACTCTCTGCAGTGCCCTGCGGTCACGAGCAGAGCCGCGATGTATCCGGAATAGATGCTTTCTGTGGTGCATCTGTAAAGGATATATGCCAAATTTCTTTAGCCTCCTGAGGAAGTAGAGGCGCTGGTGAGCTTTCCTGGCCATGGTTGGACAAGGACTGACTATTGATGTTCTCTCGACCTCAGCAACGTTGATGGAGACAGGGAGAGGGCGGTTGCAGCAGCCGGCTGAACGGGTGGCTGTCACCCTGTCGCCGCAGGACCAAACCCATTGGCTGCACATGTCCACAGGGTCCCCGGCACTGGGGAATGGGATGGCCGCATGGATGGCACAACGGTAACTGTCAGATCCAGGGAAAGCCCCTGTGGGGGCAGGCGCTCTGGGAACAGATCTGGGATCCACGGATCGCCTCACAGCCTCTGGCCCGTTTCTCACCCCCGGAAACGGCCAACCTCTCTTCTTCCCCCTCAATCCCGATCCCGGACCTCACACGGAAGGTCAGCTATCCCTTTACCCCACAGACGCTGAGCTCTCCCAACAGTTTGGGTTTGAACCCGTTAATGATGTTGCGCATTTCAGTCAGGTCACCACTTCGTCCTCCACACTTTAAACAATGCTCAGTGTGTTTGATTTTTCTACATGTGACAAACCCATGGCTGCAGTGAACAGTGCGG
Source organism: Pristis pectinata (assembly GCF_009764475.1). Classification (NCBI taxonomy): domain Eukaryota; kingdom Metazoa; phylum Chordata; class Chondrichthyes; order Rhinopristiformes; family Pristidae; genus Pristis; species Pristis pectinata. Next base: position 15,103,271 of record NC_067450.1, read on the forward strand.
TGACCCTTCACTGCCAGCTCTCTGCAGCAAGTGCTGCATCACTGATGTTACACCAGCAGACCGAGAATTCCCACAATATTCCAGGTGCAGTCTCGACAAAGTTCCAAATAACAGGTGCGGGGTCATTTTCACCCTAAAACCCAGTAACTCCTGCAGTAAATACAACTTCCATGTGGCCTCCCTCACTGCCCGCTGCACCTCAGTCCCTCACCATTTAAACACACTCAGCATTTCTGTCCCTTCTACAGGAGTGGGGACCTCAAAATTCCCACACTGGACTCAAGCTGACCTGTTGTTCCCACTCACCCACCTTGCCCACATCACCATGGAAATGGTCATTCCCGCTCCACCCTCTCCGGGTTGTGTCAGGTACGGTCGGGTTCATTGCCAGCTGCACAATTGCAGGGAGGGACAGGTCCAATGGAAAACCTGCAACGGCATCACAGGCAGTTCAACTCACCCGCTCCGGCCGCAGGAAGCCGCTTCACCCGTCGGTGGGGAAACCGGTTCACAGACGGCCACCAACTTCCCCCGTAGGAATATGGGAATAAATAAAAAAAAAGCGGCACATTTGCTTTGAGGTTTGTTCAGGTTTGACCGGGAGTTTGGGGAGGGAGCGGGAGGCTGGGTCGTCGGGGGTAGCGTCCCCTCGGTGGGTCCGCCTCCGCTATTGGTTATAACCAGTGATTATCGTCCCCCGCACCAATGGGAACAGGATTGTCCGACCCTCCTCTGTTGACAGTTGGAGGGTCAGGTGTCGGTCGGTGAGCGCGAGTTCGGCCGTTAAACCCTCTCCGCGCGAGCCGGGCGGTGCGTGTGTGGAGAGCCCTGGTGTGACGTCACTTGTGTGTGGGTAGCACGTGTGTGACGTCAGACGTGGGAGGCAGCGCTTTGTATTAAGAACATTTTAATCGACGTTTTCACAGTTTTCAGGTGGACAACGAAGGGAACATCACAGGTTTCACCACTGAATTTAGTGTGGGGTGATTTAAAGTCCCGCTGAAGAACTGTTGTGTACCTAGCTGTGCCGTGTTTTTGGTGGACTGGGCAGTGTGGTGTCTGTCTCGGGCTGGGTCACAAATCCGCAAATGTTTTGGGGAGGATTTTCCAGGACGGTCTAGTCTGGGGCTTCTTTGGTCAGTGCAGGGTCTCGTTAGTCAGTGTTTGGATAAACATATTGATCTGGTTGGACGAATAACGAAAGTAACAGGGTTTAACCACTGAATTCAGTGTTGTGCGATGAGTCACCTAATGTAAACGGGAATTGCCAGAGAGGTCAAAATTCAGTAAATTAGTCCACTGAAGACCTGCAGTCGCTGCAGTGTTTTATGTCTCTCAGTAAAATAAACACCCTGACAATGTGTACCATAAACATCCCTTCCTATGATAGACAGTTGTGGCTGAATCAGTTAAACAGCTGGTTGCTGAGGAAAATAATGTTTGATCTTAATTAAAGTTCTCCCAGACTCAGTTTGATGGAGTTGAGGGGCAGGTTGGGGTCGTCCCAATGAAGCGGACGAACGGCCAGGCCCTCTGCATTGTCCCTTCGTCACCCGGCCACCGCGTGGGTGCTGGGGCGGTGGGGAGACCCCCGCGTGGGTGCCTGGAGGTGTGTGGGAGACCTCAGCGTGGGTGACGGGGAGGAGGTGGGAGACCCCTGTGAGGGTGGCGGTGCGTGAGGGAGACCCCATCGTGGGTCTCGGTGGCGGGCGCCTGCATGGGTGCAGAGGGTGAGGCTGGGAGGTCTTGGGTGTTTGGGTGGGGCAGATGGGGAGTGTCTGCATGGGTGCTGGGTGTGGGGTGTTTCCTATTAAGGTGGATAAACCGGACGTTGCGCGACCAGGGGAGGATGGTTCCCGGGGGACTGGACAGTGAGCGACCCAGAGGGGTGGATCCGAAACTAAATTCTGTGAACAAGGGAGGATCTGCTCCATTGGACCAGACAGTGTGTGTGTCATTTCTAAATGTAACCTCTTCCTTTACATCCTAATTATTGACCAACACTCCTTTTAAGGTTCTGTTTGTTACAGAGCACCAGAATTTGAGAGCACCTGTCACCGGCAGGGCTGAGAGTGCAGATGGGGAAGGGGACGCAGTGAACTCTGCATCACAGAAGGACACGGGTTTGTACAGCCTGCTGTGAGATATAAATGTCCTGACAGTGGGTTCGGATCTGGTGTGAATACCCGGAGTTCACATAGGAAAAGAGAAAGGGCTGAGGAGAGAGAGTTCACATCTCCAGGGGAAGCGGTACTGGTGGAGGGACACAGGAACTGTTCAATAAATCATCTTGGTTGGGCTTTTATGAGCTGCTCACAGACGGTGAGTGAGGAGAGCGGCTGCTGAGGAACAGTGAGCCGGGAAGCAGGAGGACCCCCGGGGGCGAGCAGGTCAGACACAGTGACAGGGCAGCGACAGTGCTGGGGTTTCGTGTACGCAGGTATAAGCAGACTTCTCAAGCGAGCAGTTTGTCTGGAGATGCAGCCTCCCTGGAGATTGAGGGAAGAGGAGGCACCGACAGATGGAACCAACTGTGGGGAGTCATGGTTTCTGAGGTCCGCCGTACTTTCAATCTGAATCTAAAGACCATACTTCGGGTATTTTAAGTGTCAGAAGCAGGAGAGATGTGACCTCGTGTGCAGAAGGCAGGGTTTGGGTCTGCATCAGACTCTCAGTGACATGGTTGAAGTTGCAATGATTGCGGATGTGACCACAGTGTTGAGGGCCAGATTTAATCACTGATTCCGACACAGTGAGAGGCGCAGGTTTGCAAAGAGGAACCAACATTGATGACAGAAGGCACAGGAGCTTCACCAATTGCCAGCTTTTCATCATAACTTGCCAAAATCTGTCGGATACCTGGACAGGAACAGGTAGAAGCAATGGGGACAAAGGGGTACAGTCCGGTTGATTTCAAGTTGGAGAGGCGTGTGGAGTTTTGAACCAAATGGTTTGCGGTGCCACCGTCGTTAGTTTAGCACGTCCAGAGTCGGAGATCCGACAGCATGGAAACAAGGCTTTGGCCTGCCGTGCCTCTTCTGCCCATCGACTCGCTGTCTGTACTGGTCCCATTTATCAGCACTTGGTTCACAGCCGACTGTATCTTGGGAAATTTCAATGCTCATCCACTTCTTAAATGTGGTGAAAGTATCTGCCTCCACCATCAGCTCGGGCAGTGTGTTCCAGGTTTCAACTGCCCTCTGAGTGATAAACCTTCCCTCAGATCCCTCTGAACCTCTCACTCCTCTGCGGAAATCCATGCCCTCTGGCCTTAGACACCTTTGCCTTCGGTACGTAGTCTGTATGGACTCAGTGAGGCCTTTGACAGGGTTCTACATGGTCGGCTGCTGTGGAAAGTTCACATGAGGTCCAGGTAGAGCTGGCGAATTGGATGCAAGGTTGGCACGATGGTGGGAAGCAGAAGGTGATGGTGGAAGGTCGGTTATCGGACTGGAGGCCCTTGACTAGTGGTGTTCCCTAGGGGTCGGTGCTGGGCTAATTGCTAGTTATCATTGATATCAATAACTTGTATAAGTCATGGTCAGTAAGTTTACAGATGACACTAAAATAAGTGGTGTTGTTGACAGTGAAGATTAAAGAGGGATCTTCATCAGCTGGGAAAGTGGATTGTGGAACGGCAAATGAAGTTTAATTCAGATAAGTGGGAGGTGTTGCCTCTTGGGAAGACAAATCAGGCTTGGACATTCACAGTCAACGGTAGGCTCCCGGGACGTGTTGTAGAACAGAAGGACAGAGGAGTACAAGTACATGGTTCCCTGAAAGTGGCGTCACAGGTAGATAGGGTGGTGAACAAGGCATTTGGCAGGCTGGACTTCATCAGTCAGGGCACTGTGCACAGAAGCTGGGATGCAATCTTGCAGTTCTACAGGATGTTGGTGAGGCTGTATTTGGAATATTGTGTTTGGCTTTAGGTACCCTACTAGAAGAAACATTTTGTTAAGCTGGAAGGAGTGATGAGGATGTTGCCGGGAATCGAGGACTGAGTTACGTGGAGAGGTCAAGCAGTTTGGGACTGTTCACTTTGGAGAATAGGAGAATTGAGGGCTGATCTCATAGAGGTGTATACAATCATGAGGGGCATAGATAGGGTGAATGTGCACAATCTTTTTCTCAGGTGTGGGGAATCAAGAACTGGAAGATATAGGTTTAAGGTGAGAGAGGAGGGATTTAATAGAAACACGAGGGACAACCTTTTCATCCAGAGGGTGGTCAATATATGGAATTAGCTACCAGGGGAGGTGGTTGAGGCAGGTACATTAACAATTTAAAGGCACTTGGGCAGTACATGGATAGGAAAGTTTGAGAGGGATATGAGCCAAATGCAGGCAAATGGGACAAGCTTAGTTGAGAATCTTGGTCAGTATGGACAAGTTGGGCCGAAGGGCCCATTTCCATGCTGTGCAACTCTGACTCTTGACCAGTTTACTTACCCCTTGTCTGTGCCTCCAATAATTGTGTGCATTTTATCGTATCTCCCATTGGTCTCCTCTGCTCCAAGGACAACAAGCACAACCCATCTCATAACGGACATATTTCATCCCAGGCGATATCCTGGTGAAAAATCAAAGACAACGCAGGTGCTGGAAATGTGAAACAGAGAAAGGTCTGGGAATATTCAGCAGGTCAGACAACATTTGTGGGAAGTGAAAGAACTAATGTTTCAGTTTGATGACCCTTCCTCAGGACTGGAACATGTCCTCTGCACCCTCCCCAGTTCATACACGTCCTTCCTATTGTGCGGTAACCGGAACTATGCGCACTGTTGCAAATGTAGCCTCATGGACATTTTGTAAAGTTGTACGATGACGTCCTGCACCTGTATTTTCTGCCCCAGCTAATGAAGGCTCACATCGTGTCTGCTTCCTTCACCCCGCTGTCTCCCTGTGCTGCCAACGTCGGGGATCTTTGGATACATACAACAAGGTTTCTGTGTTCCTCTCTATTCCCTGGACCTCGATCATTCATGGTGTATGTCCTGCCCTCAGTCGACCACCCCACAATGCATCACCTCACACTTATCAGGGTTACATTTAGTCTGCCACTGTTCTGGCCAACAAGTTAAATAACCATCCCCATTTACTGGTTCAATCCAGCCAGGTCTGTTAGAATACTCGGTCAAGTAATTAAGATAATTTTGGCACCTAATTGTAAAGGCTAATGTCAGTAATATTGGGAGTGAAACTGTCGGATTAACCTGATGAGTCAGCTGATGGAATCAGATTTTGGAATGCAAATCTGGCCCTTTCACACGGCTTGCTACTGAGGCCAATTCTCATTCGTGCAGGGATCTCCTCCCTCTGAATTAAACAATCTCCTTGCCCTTGTTGATATAGATTACACTGGGTTTGTGTGTCCTTATCTTGGAGATCTCTTCAAGCCAGTGCTCCTTAGAACTGTGACTCAATGGAGATGAGGGGAGGGGAAGGACTGGGTGAAGTATTGGTGGTGAATTACATCTTGTTTAGTCTGTGGATGGTTGCAGTGAGTGTGTTGGCAAGTGAAGGGAGAATGGGTGTTCACAGCAGGAACTGCAGAGAATTTTACACTGTGATTATAAAGAAATCTCCAGCCTCACCGATGATGCACGTTGACGTTGTAAACCAAAAGGAGATTGGAGTCAATATTTCTTATCCACATGATGGTGCCGTGGAAGCGAAGGCAGCAAAGTACATGTTAAAGTTGGGAGGATTTGCGACTTGTTCACAGGATGTGGGTGTCTCTGGGAGACGAGTTATATGCTCACTAATTGTGTAGTAGTGGCATGCCAGCCACTGCGGGTAATGACACTTTATTCCAAATTATTTAATTATTTGATTATTTAGCTGAATTTAAATTCCCAGCGGCCGCTATTGGGATCACTGTGTAAGCGGAGATCAGTGGTCTCCATCTGCTGTGGCACTTTGCTAATCTGCGTAATTCCATGTGGAATCAGTGAACGTTGAGGGACACAGGAGATGATCCAGGAGAGCGGGAATAGGTTTATTGCACACAGGGTGGGATGGACACAACTGATACACCTCTGTTGATCTGACTGTGGATAGGTTGGACAGGCCACACATGGTGTCATGTTATGTTTGGTGATTTTACTCTGTCGCTCAGTATCGGAGGGAATGATGCTGCCCGACAACGATCAGCATTGGGTTTGCTTTTCTCCATTTCCTTTTGCAGATCAGAACATTGCAGTCGCTGAGCACGGGGCAGATTTGGACAGTTATAGATTCATCAAGGGAGATGAAACAGTGTGTGACCTGAGGAGGATGGAGATCAGGCAGTGTGCGAGCCAGGGATGGATGGTGTATGGGGGGGAGGAGTGGTGAGAAGTTGGACAGCGTGTGATCTGGGGAAGACTGGTCCCAGGAGTGTCAGAAAATGTGTGACCAAGGGAGGGGTTGTGCATGTGGAGGAGGAGGGGTGGGGGGGGGGGGGGAGAGTCAGACAGTGTGTGAGCCAGTGATATAGAAGGTGCATGGGGCGGGAGTTGGTGGTTGTGGGATGCGGAATTAGGCTGTATGTGACCTAAGGATGGATGGTGTATTTGGGATGGGGGGTGGAGGATGAAGAGTTTGCAGTGTGTGATCTGGGGAAAATGGTCCAAGGGGAGCTGGACAGTGTGTGACCCAGGAGGTTTTTGCATGTGGAGGACAATCCCAGTCACATTTTCCTGCATCACCTGCAGTAAAGCCATAAAGACCCCCTGTCCATCAGTGCATTCATCGACTGTGAAATGTGTGATCAGTGTGACTGTGTCTCCCTCGCTCTGTTCTCTGTGTGTCGGTGTATTCACTCACCTGCTGTCAAGATGATAACCGGTCAAGTCCCAAGGATGCCGGACTAGAGACTTTCAACCTGTGGGATCAGTAGTTGTGTTATTGATAAACACTGGGGATTTGCACCATCTCCTCTCTCTCTGTGTCCTTCACCCTCACTCTCTGTCATCTCCAGGCTGAGGGTTCTGGCTCTCATGGATTCTTGCACCGAGGATCTCACCTCTGCTCTCAGTACAAACCATCACTGACGGAGCTGGACCTGGGGAAAAGCTTCTTCACATACCGATCTGTCCTCGCTCTTTGCCGCCTTCTCATGATCCTCCCGAATCTGGAGCTGATCACGTGAGTGTTAATGTGATTCATTATCAGTCGGCCCACGGGCTTTTCTGGTGATATTTGTCCCCAAGTGTTGTGTTCACCCCAGACCCCGTTACTGTCCCTGTTGTACAATCTGTTTAGTTCCTCTTTGTTCTTCAGCCTGTTTCAGGCTGCGGGAGGATCAGTTCAGTTCAGGCGGAAAGAATCAGCTGAAGTCACTGCGGGGAACCAGACCCAGAATGAGTGTGTTCCTGTGAACATCTCACTGTAGGAACATCACCGGCATCGGGATGGGAACACTTCTGGCCCACGGCCCGCCCTCCCCTTTAGATAGCTGCGTCCCGGATTTAACACCGAGCGGCTGTACTGGTTCTCAGATCGAGCTGAGTGGCCTGTGGTTCAGGGGCGGTCCTGCTGCCCCGTCACTCAGCGACCCGTCCACTTGGCCCTGGGGATCTGCACCGACAGGAAGGGCCCAGGGCGGGGCTCAGTCTGGGACACTATTGATGGCATTCAGTGTTCTGTGGTGGGGCTCAGTCTAGGACACCAGTAGTAGCATGCAGTGTCCGGGATGGGTCTCGCTCTGGGAAACCAGCAATGGCATTCAGTGTCCGGGGTGGTGCTCAGTCTCGGACACCAGTCATGGCATTCAGAGTCCCTCAGGGTGGGACTATCTGGGGAGAGAGCCCTTTTGGCTAGGTTGCTGAGGATGTTGCAGCTGGAATTTTCACTCCAGTCCCAGCTGCAGCCTGTTGATATCATGGTAACTTTTCAAATATCTCAGTGGTTGTCCCTGGGTCTGCAATGATCTTGGCCGCTGCACTGAAATGTGATTGTATAATCATTGGTCACCCTGATGCAGAGTGACGGTGATAAATGGGACGGATTATTCAACCTCCCACTCATCGTGTACTAATTGTGTCTGATTGGAAATGAACTGTGAACTGATTATTTTGATTTTGCCCTCTAATTAAGAAGTCCCTCTGTATTCGGGTTACAATTCCGATGGTGAAGTCAATAAAGGGTTGTCAGTTCCGGGCGTGCTGTTTGACATCTGATGATTTGAGGGTGGGATGTGCCGTCGCACCGACAGCTGCAGTTTGTGTGGTCTGGCTGCTAGAAACAGTAAGACAGACGTCGTCAATGGACGTGTCCTCAGACTGTAGGTATCCGGCATTAGCCTTCCAGCTCTGATGTTCAGAGTCTGTCACTGAGTGTCAAACTTCCCGGGGGAATAGTTTCTCGCCCTTTCCTCAACCTGATCCCTCTGATATTCTGAAACCTCGATCAGATCACTCTTTAGCTTTCCATATTCCAGGGATACATCCTGGGAGGTATTCTCTGCACATAATGTGACCCTGGAATCCCGGGATCATTCTGGTCAATCCACACTGCTGTCCCTGAGGCTGGATTCTCCCTCCCCTGGTGTGGGGCTGTGCACTGCTCCCTGTGCTCCTGGGACAGGCGGAGCAGGGCTTTGTATCGCTGTAACAGAGTCCCTGAGACATGGAGAGTGGGGTCCCTCTGCCTTGCTGTGTGACTTCTGCAACTGCCTGGGACGTACACAAAATCGATGTTCTCCGGACCTCCAAGTCACTTTAACAGCTGGAAGAAGCAACAGTTCCATCGGTTGGGGAGTGTGATCCATGTTTGTTCTGGGGAACACTCAGGGAACAGCCCCACTGATATTTGAGCTGATTTACAAAAGCAGGGCTCCAGCACCTGAGGTTGGGGCCACAGAGACAATGGGACAGTGGGGTGTGAAGGGTGGGTGTGGATGTCGGACCTGGGCTGGGAATGGAATCGGATGACGTGCAGGAAGAGCTGAATGGTCTGGGAGTGAATGTACTGCTGTCCCTCTGCAACGTGCACGGTCTGAATCACAGGAACAAACTGCTGGAAGAAGTCGGCAGGTCAAGCAGCATCCGTGCTGATGTCAGATTCCAACCCCCCCGTTGATCACCCATATGAACCCCCCCACCCGTCAGTCACCATTCAGACCCCCCAGCTGTTAGCGGTGAGAACCCTCTGTCAGTCACTAACAAGACACCCCATCAGTCACCTGTCAGACCACTCCCCCCCGTCAGTCACCGGTCAGACCACCCACCACTCCCGCGGACCTGACGTCACACACGCACCGCCCGCCTCGCGCGGAGACGGTTCAACTGCCGAGCGCGCGCCCACCTGACCCTCCAACTGTCAACAGAGGACGCACGGAATACTTTGTTCCCATTGGTGCAAGGGGACGTCAGTCACTGGGTATAAACCAATAGCCGAGGTGGACCCGCCGAGGGGGCGTTACCCCCGCGGAGCCCGCCTCCCGCTGCGTTTGTGAACCGGTTTCCCCACTGACGAGTGAAGCGACTACCTCAGGCCGGAGATGGTGAGTTGACTGATTTATAGGTGAGGGGCAGGAGGAGGCCGTTCGGCCCATCCGCTCCATGCCGGCCCCCCTGCAAATCGTGACTCTCGGGTTGACTACCTTCTGTCCGCCTGCAAATGTGACCCTCTCTCGCATACCTGCTGTAAATGGTAACCCTCTCCCGCTGACTCCCAGTCAATGGTAAACTTCTCCCGCTGGCTCACTGTAAATAGTGACCCTCTCCCTTTAACCTTCTCTAAATTGACTCTCTCCTGCTGAAACCCTGTATATACTGACCTCCCAATGACTTTCTGCCAATAGTGGCTTTCTGCCGCTGACACCCTCTTTATATTGACCCTGTAGTTTTGACCCTATAGAGTGAGCCTCTCCTACAGTCCTCCAGTAAATAGTGACACCTTCACGCTGACGCCATGTAAATCGTGATTATCTCCCTCTGACACTCTATAAAGTGACCCTCTTCCGCTGAAACCCTGTGAATTTTCTCCCCCACCCCCCAACCCCGCTGACCATGTAAATCGTGGTTCCTTCCCGGTGACTCCCTGTTAATAGTGGCCATTTCGCACTGGACCCTGTAAATATTGACCCTCCCGCTTTACCTCGGTAAATGGTCACCGTCTCCCACTGACTTCCCCTAAATAGTGACACGCACGCTGACTCCATTGTTATGTACCAGCAACGAAGGAAACATGCCGAGTTATGTATAAGTGTTAGAAAGTACTTTATTAATAACTACTGTTGATAATAAGAAAAATAAAAGAATGTTAGAAGTAAAAATGTTAGATATCAAACATTAACCCCCAAAACTAAACTCGGTGCGTGCGTGGAAATATCCCAAACTCAAAGTCCAGGAAGAGTTCTCAAAGTTCATTTCAGCAGGCCATAATGTGAAACCTGATCAAAGGCTTCTGCAAAACCACCGTTGACTGAAGGGAAAATATAGAGAGAGAATAGAGAAATTACTAAATCCAAATGTTTCACGATGGAGCCCATACGACACCTCAGTCACTAAGGATCTCCACTGCTCTGTTCCGAAGTATCTGCCACCCCGAAAGGCATTCGAGACGGGGCCGTCCACACAAATACTTGTTTCCTTGTACAGGTTGACGACAAAGTGCGGATTATTCCAAAAATCCATACGTGGGTTGTAGTGACAGACACAGTTATTGTTTTCATCCTTCTGTACAGAGACCAGCAGGCAGTGTCTTTCTTTCTACTCTCTCTCATGACTGAACAATATACAATATACTGAATTTGTATATTGTACGCTGAAATAAACGCCTATTGTAATTCTATTACATATTGAAATTATGTGTTCGGCTGTCTCAAGAGGCCAGACAAAGAAAAGGGAAAGGTCGTTGAGACAATCCCTGCGATCTTGCGTCGAGGGAAGGGGAGAGAGTCAGTGCAATACTCAGTGAGAAGTCAATGGGAAGCTGGGAATATAACTGAAAATGTTCAGTGGGAGTGGGGCTGCCCTCAGAGTAACGGGTGCACTGCTGTCGCTCAGGCTGATTCTGAAAGCGAAGAATGAGAGCAGAGGCGAAGAACCTTTCTTTCTTTCTTCCCGTTATCACTGCCTGATCCTTGTCCTCCGTTTTCACAACTTTACGTTCCCCAATCCTTGCACGCACCCTCCACCCATTTGCCCCACTCCCCTCACATCTCGTTCACTCTCCCTCTCCCTACTTCTCTATCCGCTCTCCATCTCTACCACCAGCCTTCTCCTCTCTGCGCTATTTCACCCACAATCTACCCCCACCCACTGCCTTCCCATCCCCTTTCTGGCACTTGCTCCCTTCCCCCGCCAGATCCCCTTCATCTTCGCCCACTGCTGCTCCGTCTCCAGTCTCGCTACCTGCGACTGTCGCTCCCTCTCTCGCTCCCTCTTCTCTCTTGCCCAACCTCACTCTTTCCTCTCTCCTCCGCTCTCGATCTTGCACCACTCTCCCCACACATCTTTTCAACCCTTTCTCCACTCCTTACCAATCTATTTCTAATTACTTCCCAAATTCCCACTTCTTCTCCCAACCGCTATCCCAGATCCCCCGTATCACCTTTCCCAACACGTTTCCCTCCCCTGCATTATTCCCCCTCCCTCTCTGTCCTTCTCTCTCTCGCTCCACCCATCTCTTTCTCTAGCTCCCTGTGCCCAACACACTCTCTCTTCCGTTTCCCTCTCCAGCTCTCCTATTTTCCTGTCAGTGCAGTCCGCTCACCCGCTCACACCGCGCCCACAGCCTGTTCTCTCCATCGGCCTTTCTCTTGATGCCATATGCAGCATTCTCACTCCCTTAGCACTCCCCGATCCACTTCATTCGCCTCCCCCTTTCTCATCGACCTCTCCCCCTCACCCGCTCTCCCCCTTTCCTTCCACACACTCCCGTGCTGAAGAAAGTCCGCCCGCCCTCTGATGGGGCGATACAGGTAAACGGGCTTCCATCACGCGTCTTCAGGGCACTTCTCATCGGCCAAATCCTGCAGATTTCTCCAGTAGAGCAGCAGCTCTGAGGGTCCGATCCGGTGCGAGGTGACGATCTTCCGGTAGGGGCAGATGGAGAACGTAACCGTAATGAAGTGGAAGAAGGATCCGGAGTAGATTTCCACCGGTTCTATCTTCAGCTCCGCCAGGCAAAGATCCATGTAAGTATCCTCGAGTTTTAACATGGGTACCCTATCAGAGATATTCCACAGACGGCAGGCCAGGTCAGTGGAGAGGACGTACCCGCTGCCGGAAGATTAGGGTGGCTACACCTCTCTGGGGAACTCCTCCTTGCTGACGGACCACTTGCTGGATTGACTGCGTTCGGCTCTGATGTTTTTCAGAATTAACCCGGTAGCAAGTTTTGTGCGGGGGACCCCGAACAGGACCTGCATCAGACAGTCGGTGTTGACGAACATGTCGGTGTCGGTCTTCATCACGAAGGAGGCGGAGGGACAGGAGCAGCAGAGCCACTCCAGACCCATTAGCACTTTAAGGGTCAGGTTGTAGTACTTGTCCTCGAAATCGCCCTGGATGATGTCCTTGTGTGGAGCGCCCTCCCGGAGGATCCAGTACTGCCGCTCCCGTCCGTGTCGCAACAGGAAATAGGTGACCGACTTTGCTCCGCCTACCCATCGCTCACTCCCCCAGGTCCAGCGGATGGCTGACCGCGCCTCGAACTGTTCCGGGGAGCTGGTGACCAGCAGGACGAGGAGGAGGGCGCTATTGTCACACCGGCTGACGGACTGCGTCAGGAAGTAGATGCCGTTCAACCGTGAGGGGCAGCGGGGCTGGAAGATGCTGTGCTTCCAACCTCTGCACCATGGAACCACCGGGATCAGGAAAAGGAGCAGAAGCAGGACGACTCTAAACTTGAGGGAGCGGATGCCAAATTGTGGTGTGAGAAACATCCACTACCAACGGCTCTGAGCTGCTGGAAAATACAGGAAATAAGTCCATCAACACTTGCATTCCAAACAAGGAGAATGATCCGCCCAACAGTACTTTGGGAGATATGTGATGTGATCCGAAGGTAGGCGCGGTTCATCCGGGAGATAGTAACTGGGAGAACAGGGAGCTCCCACATTAAAGCACTCCCACAGTTTTGCACTTCCTGGGAAAAGACCCTCTTTCAGTTCAGTAATTACGGGGCGCTGCCCATTGCACAGTACCGTCCCTCCCATTGGTACCCCCAGAACTGGTTCCCCCTTCAGTCCTGCACTGGCCCTTCCTTGGGCGTGTCCCTCCAAATGTGCAGCGATCCCGCAGCACGGCTGCTCTTGCGTTTGCTCGGTACTGCCCGTCCCACAGTACCCTGCTTTCTTGACTCTTCCCAGCCACCGCCATGAATGAAGTTATTATTTCTGGTGGACCGCTACATAGCTAACGTAAGGAGGGACTACAAGAACCTCCCCATCCTCATACAATATGCGCCATGCAAGCACATCCTAAAAGCAACATTGAAATATGAGTCAATGTGGCTGAGAAGAGAGAGAGTTCACATCTCCAGGGGAAGCGGTACTGGTGGAGGGACACAGGAACTGTTCAATAAATCATCTTGGTTGGGCTTTTATGAGCTGCTCACAGACGGTGTGAGGAGAGCGACTGCTGAGGAACAGTGAGCCGGGAAGCAGGAGGATCCCTGGGGGCGAGCAGATCAGACACAGTAACAGGGCAGCGACAGTGATGAGGTTTCGTGTACACAGGTATAAGCAGACTTCTCAAGCGAGCAGTTTGTCTGGAGATGCAGCCTCCCTGGAGATTGAGGGAAGAGGAGGCACCGACAGATGGAACCAACTGTGGGGAGTCATGGTTTCTGAGGTCCGCCGTACTTTCAATCTGAATCTAAAGACCATACTTCGGGTATTTTAAGTGTCAGAAGCAGGAGAGATGTGACCTCGTGTGCAGAAGGCAGGGTTTGGTTCTGCATCAGACTCTCAGTGACATGGTTGAAGTTGCAATGATTGCGGATGTGACCACAGTGTTGAGGGCCAGATTTAATCACTGATTCCGACACAGTGAGAGGCGCAAGTTTGCAAAGAGGAACCAACATTGATGACAGAAGGCACAGGAGCTTCACCAATTGCCAGCTTTTCATCATAACTTGCCAAAATCTGTCGGATACCTGGACAGGAACAGGTAGAAGCAATGGGGATAAAGGGGTACAGTCCGGTTGATTTCAAGTTGGAGAGGCGTGTGGAGTTTTGAACCAAATGGTTTGCGGTGCCTCCGTCGTTAGTTTAGCACGTCCAGAGTCGGAGATCCGACAGCATGGAAACAAGGCTTTGGCCTGCCGTGCCTCTTCTGCCCATCGACTCGCTGTCTGTACTGGTCCCATTTATCAGCACGTGGTTCACAGCCGACTGTATCTTGGGCAATTTCAATGCTCATCCACTTCTTAAATGTGGTGAAAGTATCTGCCTCCACCATCAGCTCGGGCAGTGTGTTCCAGGTTTCAACTGCCCTCTGAGTGATTAACATTTCCTCAGATCCCTCTGAATCTCTCACTCCTCTGCTTGAATCCATTCCCTCTGGTCTTAGACACCTCTGCCGTCGGTACGTAGTCTGTATGGCCTCAGTAAAGCCTTTAACAGAGTTCCACATTGTAGGCTGCTGTGGAAAGTTCACATGGGGTCCAGGTAGAGCTGGCGAATTGGATGCACGGTTGGCTTGCTTGTGGGAAGCAGAGGGTGATGGTAGAACGTTGTTTTTCGGACTGGACGCCCTTGACTAGTGGTGTTCCCCAGGGGACGGTGCTGGGCCAATTGCTAGTTGTCATCGATATCAATAACTTGGGTGAGATGGTATAAGCCATGGTCAATAAGTGTGCAGATGACACTAAAATAGGTGGTGTTGTTGACAGTGAAGATGATTATCAGGATTTATAGAGGGATCTTCATCAGCTGGGGAAGTGGATTGTGGAACGGCAAATGGAATTTAATTCGGGTGAGTGTGAGTTGAGGCTTCTTGGGAAGACATATCAGGCTTGGACATTCGCAGTCAATGGTAGGGCCCTGGGGAGTGACCCAGGAGTACAAGTACATGGTTCCCTGAAAGTTGTGTCACAGGTAGACAGGGCGGTGAAGAAGGCATTTGGCAGGCTGGTCTTCATCACTGCGCACAGAAGCTGGGATGCAATGTTGCAGCTGTACAGGAGGTTGACGAACCTGTATTCGGAATATTGTTTATGGTTTTGGGCACCCTGCTAGAAGAAAGATGTTTTTAAGCTGGAAAGAGTGAGGATGCTGCCGGGACTCGAGGAACTGAGTTACGGAGAGAGGTGAGCAGTTTGGGACTGTTTACATCGGAGAGTAGGAGAATGAGGAGTGATCTCACAGAAGTGTATAAAATCATGAGGAGCAGAGACAGGGTGAAGTCGCACAATCTTTTTTTCCAGGTGTGGGTAATCAAGAACTGGAAAATGTAGGTTTAAGATGAGAGGGGAAGGATTTAATAGGAATCTGAGGGGCAACATTTTCACCCAAAGGGAGGTAAGTGTATGGCATTAGCTGGCAGGGTAAGTGGCTGAGGCAGGTACATTAACAATTGAAAGGTACTTGGGCAGTACAAGGATAGGACAGGTTGAGAGGGATATGAGCCAAATCCAGGTTAATGGGACAGGCTTAGGTAGGAATCTTTGTCAACACGGACCAGTTGGGTCCAAGAGCTGATTTCCATGCTTTATGACTATGACCAGTTTAATTTCTCCCTGTCTGTGCCTCCCATAATTTGGTGCACCTCTGTTGTATCTCCCATCGGTCTCCTCTGCTCCAAGGACAACAAGCACAACCCAGCTCATAACTGAAACATTTCATTTCAGGCGATATCCTGGTGAAAAATCAAAGACAACGCAGGTGCTGGAAATGTGAAACAGAGAAAGGTCTGGGAATATTCAGCAGGTCAGACCACATTTGTGGGAAGTGAAAGAGTTAATGTTTCAGTTTGAAGACCCTTACTCAGGACTGGAACATGTCCTCTGCACCCTCCCCAGTTCATTCACGTCCTTCCTATTGAGCGGTAACCTGAACTGCGCGCACTGTTGCAAATGTAGCCTCACCGACATTTTATAAAGTTGTACCAAGACGTCCTGCTCGTGTATTTTCTGCCCCATCTAATGAACGCTCACTTCGTGCCTGCTTCCTTCACCCCGCCGTCTCCCTGTGCTGCCATCTTCGCGGATCTTTGGATTCATAGACCAAGGTTACTTGTTTCCTCAGTACTCCTTGCCCCTCGATCATTCATGGTGTATGTCCTGCCCTCAGTTGACCACCCCCACAATGCATCAACTCACACTTATTAGGGTTATACTTAATCTGCCACTGCTCTGCCCAACATGTCAAATTGCAATCCCCAAATACTGGTTCAATCCAGCCAGGCCTGTTGGAATACTCGGTCAAGTAACTAAAATAATTTTGACACTTAATTGTGAAGGCTAATGTCAGTAAAATTGCGAGTGAAACAGTCGGATTATCCCGATGAGGCAGCTGGTCCAATCAAATTTTGGAATGCAAATCTGGCCCATTCACACGGCTTGCGACTGAGGCCAATTCTCAGTCGTGCAGGGATCGCCTCCTTCTGAATTAAACAATCTCCATGTTGATATAGATTAAGCTGGGGTTTGTGTGTCCTTATCTTGGAAAGAGGAGAGGGAAAAGCTCAGTACCCCTTAGAACTGTGACTCAAGCGAGATGATGGGGAGGGAGCATTATATCTGGTTTAGTCTGTGGATGGTTGCAGTGAGTGTGTTGGCAAGTGGAGAATGTGTGCTCACAGCAGGAACTGCAGAGAATTTTACACTGTGATTATATCAAAGTCTCCAGACCCATCAATGATGCATGTTGGCCTTGTAAACCAAAAGGAGATTGGACTCAGTGTTTCATATCCACATGATGGTGCAGTGGAAGTGAAGGCACCAAAAGACGTGTTAAAGTTGGGAGGATTTGCCACTTGTACACAGGATGTGGGTGTCTCTGGGATACGGGTGATAGACTCACTAATTGTATAGTAGTGGCATGCCAGCCAATGGGGGTAATGACATTTTATTCCAGATTATTTAATCATTTGATTATTTAGCTGAATTTAAATTCCCAGCGGCGACGATCGAGACCACTGTGTAAGCGGAGATCAGAGGTCTCCATCTGCTGTGGCACTTTGCTGAACTGGGTAATTCCATGTGAATTAGTGAACGTTGAGGGATACAGGAGATGATCCAGGAGAGCGGGAATGGGTTCACTGCACACAGGATGGGATGTACACAACTGATACACCTCTGTTGATCTGACTGTGGATCAGTGGGACAGGCCACACGTGGTGTCAGGTTATGTTTGGTGATTTGATTCTGTCGGTCAGTATCGGAGGGAATGAGGCCTCCCGACAGGGGCACAGCATTGGGTTTGCTTTTCTCCATTTCCTTTTGCAGATCAGAACATTGAGCACTGGGCATATTTGGACAGTTATGGATTCATCAAGGGAGATGAAACAGTGTGTGACCTGAGGAGGATGGAGATCAGGAAGTGTGTGAGCCAGGGATGGATAGTATATGGGGTGGGGGGAGTGGTGCGGAGTTGGACAGTGTGTGATGTATGGAAGAATGGCCCCAGGAGAGTCGGACAGTGCGTGACCAAGGGATGGGTGGTGCATGGAGAGGAGGGGGTGGTTGTGGGAGAGTCTGACAATGTGTGAGCCAGGGATAGAAGGTGTATGAGAAGGGGTGTGGTGGTGGTGGGATGAGGAGTTAGGTAGTTGGTGACCCAAGGCTGGATGGTGTATGGGCAGGTGGTGGGGGTGGATGAGGAGTTCGACAGTGTGCAATCTGGTGAAGAATGGCCCAAGGAGAGTTGGGCAGTATGTGACCCAGGAGGTTTTTGCATGTGGAGGAATATCCTGGTAATATTTTCCTGCATCATCTGCAGTAAAGCCATGAAGACCCCCGTCCATCAGTGCATTCACCGACTGTGCAATGTGTAATCAGTGTGACTGTGTCTCCCTCGTTCTGTTCTCTGTGTGTCGGTGTGTTCACTCACCTGCTGTCAAGATGATAACCGGTCAAGTTCCAAGGATGTCGGACTAGAGACTTCCAACCTGTGGGATCAGTAATTGTGTCACTGATAAACACTGGCTATTTGCACCTTCTCCTTTCTCTCTGTGTTCTTCACCCTCACTCTCTGTCATCTCCAGGCTGAGGGATCTTGGTCTCACAGATTCTTGCATCGAGGACATCACCTCCGCTCTCAGTCCAAGCCACTCACCGACGGTGCTGGACCTGGGGAAATATCCTTCAGAGACCGATCTGTCCCCGCTCTCTTCCACGTACTGACCCTCCGGAATCTGAAGCTGATCACGTGAGTGTTAATGTAATTCATTATCGGTCGGCCCACGGGCTTTTTTAGTGATATTTTTCCCCAAGTGTTGTGTTAACCCCAGCCCCCTGTTACTGATCCTGTTGTACAATCTGTTTATTTCCTCTTTGTTCTTCAACCCGTTTCAGGCTGCGGGAAAATCAGTTCAGTTGATTCCCACTGCGGGGAACCAGACCCGGACTGAGTGTGTTTCTGTGGAAATCTCCCTGTGGGAACATCACCGGCCTCGGGATGGGACCACTTCTGGCCGACGGCCCACCTTCCCCTTTAAACGGCTGCGCCCCGGATTTTACACCGAGCTGCTGTACCGGTTCCCAGATCGAGCTGAGGGGGCTGTGGTATCAGGGGCTGTCCTGCTGGCCCGTGACTCAGCGGCCCGTCCACTTGAACTGCTGCGGAACTGCACCGACATGAAGGGCCCAGGGTGGTGTTCGGTCTGGGACATCAGTGATGACATTCAGTGTCCCATGTGTGGGACTATCTGGGGAGAGAGCCCTTTTGGCCAGGTTGCTGAGGATGTTGCATCTGGAATTTTTACTCCAGTCCCTGCTGCAGCCTATTGATGTAATGGTAACTTGTCAAATATCTCAGCAGTTGTCCCTGTTACCGCAGTGATCTTGGACGCTGCACTGAAGTGTGATTGTATAATCACTGGTCACCCTGATACAGATGACGGTGATAAATGGGACGTATTATTTAACCTGCCACTCATCGTGTACTAATTGTGTCTGGTTGGAACTGCACTGTGAACTGATTATTTTTATTTTGCCCTCTAATTAAGAAGTCCCTCTGTATTCGGGTTACAGTTCCGATGGTGAAATCAATAACCGGTTGTCAGTTCCGGACGTGCTGATTGACATCTGATGATTTGAGGACGGTATGTGCTGACGCACCGACTGCTGAAGTTTGTGTGGGTTTGGCTGTTGGAAACAGTGAGACAGACGTCGTCAATGTACGTGTCCTCAGCCTGTGGGGATCCGTCTTGAGGCTCCCAGCTCTGATGTTCAGACTCTGCCCCCGAGTGCCAGACTTTCCGGGGGGAATAGTTTCTCTCAGTCTCCTCCACCTGATCCATCTGATACTCTGAAAACTCCATCGGATCACTCTTCAATTTTCCACATCCTGGGTGGTAATCTCTGCACATAATGTGACCCCGGAATCCGTGGATCATTCTGGTCAATCCACACTGCTGTCACTGAGGCTGGATTTTCCCATCCCTTGTGTGGGGCGTTGCACTGCTCCCTGTCCTCCCTGGACAGGCAGACCAGGGCTTTGTATCACTGAAGCAAGAGTCCCTCGGGGTCCCTCGGCCTTGCTGATTGACTTCTGTAAGTGCCCAGGACCTTTACAGTATCGATGTACACGGATCTCCAAGTCACTTTAACAGATGGAAGAAGCAGAAGTTCCATAGGTTGTGGTGTGACCCAGGTTTGTTCTGGGGAACTCTCGGGGAGCTGCCCCACTGATACACTCAGAAGGTTGGCAGTATCTCTGGATAGGGAAAGAATTAACTTCCCACGTTGAAGACATTTCCTCAGACTCGGATATGCTGTTACATGGGAGTTTTAAGTTGTAAAGACAATGTAGCTGGACTACAGAATAATAATTGTTCGGTGAGGCAATAGTTCTTGCGGATATAGGTCGTGAACTTCGTCCGGTTGATGGGATAAAGGGCAATTATAGGGAAATAACAACAACAACGTAGGTTAAAGTGATATGAGAGGCAAGGCTGCTTTTCACATGACACTGCGCTGTGAATGTTGAGCTTTACCCTCGAATAGTCTCCGATTACTCACCAACGCATTAGGATATCACCCATGGTACAGAAAGTGGGACCTGGAATTCGTGGGATGTGACCCATCCATTCTGTTTCAGAGATATTTTCCGTCATGCTGGAATGTGAATTCCTAGACGACTGTTTGTGATTCGGTTACCACCGACCCCAAGTGTAATGTGACTGCACCGTTTCGTGTCCGGTCTGCTGAAGTGTTCGGTTTCAGGACCAGCAGTTGAAAGAGCACTGAGCTCTTTCAACTGCAGAGTGATGCAGGGCGATTATTGATCCCTGCTCAGAACCCGGAACATCAGCCTGTGGGTGTCCTGGACCGAAATCAGCGCCATCCGGTTACCACATCAAAAGAACCTCAGAGAGAAAGGTTGTCCCTAGTTACTGTAGAGGGTGACTGATATTAATGACCGTCAGATTGTGTTAAAATACGGATTTAGCGAGAGAATGGAACTGTAACTGGATACTGGTACTGATACACCCTTCATTAAATCGGATACAATCGGGAAGGGGCCCCATTCCGTGCAGTTCTAAACGGGGTTCGAGGTCGTTTAAAGTATACCCGCGCTGATAACATCTCTCAGACTGATAGCGTCAACTGAAATGAACTACGATCACGGCCCTGTCACACCTTTCTACATGGAAAAACATCCTTGGTAAAACAACGGGAGGGAGGACGGTGGGATTTCAGCAAGGAATGTAGCAGACAGAAGTGATGAAGATTGTTTCAAACCTCATATTGGTGTTACTGTACTTGTTTGTAGATGAAGGGGTTAAATATAGTTTTAAATCAACTTTGTTCCGTTGAAGGTGAGCATGGATCGTGGAACCGTTTGAATTTGGTTTCAGCATCTCAGCCAATCCCTGTTCTGATGAGTGTGGGCGTGGAATCCGTCCTGTGGACAGGGAGCTGTTGGCACACAGTCACTGAGCTCTCAGTCTCACAGAAAAAGC
Source organism: Pristis pectinata (assembly GCF_009764475.1). Taxonomy (NCBI): domain Eukaryota; kingdom Metazoa; phylum Chordata; class Chondrichthyes; order Rhinopristiformes; family Pristidae; genus Pristis; species Pristis pectinata. The sequence continues at coordinate 15,124,338 of NC_067450.1, forward strand.
CGCACCTCCCAAATAAACCAACGATCGCGCACCTGATTATTCGCAGTGAACCAACAAGGAAGTAACCTGGAAATATACACACAGGCGACCTATTGACGAAATTAAGGTAAGGATAATGCAACATATAATATTTATTTCTGTTTTTTCATTCAAACCAAACTTTTCCTCACTTGCTGAAGAATCTTCCCACAGTATGAGCCCCCCTCAGTGCTCCGGCGACGTTCATCGAGTGCGGGCTCACATTCGGTCTACAACTATGGATTTACCCAAAAGATTTCCTGGTTGAAGATCCGTTCCGTGTAAAATGAAGCAGGGAATCGATCTCTGCGGAGTTACACTTCTCTGGGGTCATAGAAACCTTCCCTCCCTCGCTTGGATTGTCTGTTCCGGCCAATTCAGGTTAACTTGGAGCCTCAAAGGTCTGAAGCCGAGTGGTCCCGGCAAAACCCACACTGGTCATCGGTCAGCAGCACTGTCAACGACACCTTAAATCACTTCGCACTCCATCAATTTCGGAGACAGTTTGGCTTTAGTTCGATCAAATAGCTCCTGCTAGTTGCTCGCAGGAGATACCTGGGCAATTGTCCAGATTAATTTAGGAAGGTGGGATCTACACTTGCACACTTCCAAGCACCAGACCTCTTGCGATAATGACCAGTATTCATTTTACCTTCCTAAGCACCTGCTACATCAGCCTGTAAACTTTTTTGTGATTCCTGCACACGACCATCTCGAACGCTCCGCTCATTTACAATCTCTCTCAATTTGCCTAATAGTCTGCCTTGTGATTCATCTTCTCGAAATCTGATTTTTCTCGGTCTGATTCTGAAGATGTGATTCATCTTCTCGATGACCTCACACCTTACCACATTAAACCGCATTTGGGGAGTTTCCGCACTAACTCAACCTATCTACCGTATATCCTGTTACAGAGTCCGGATATCTTCATCGCAATATTCCACCCCACCTACTTCAGTGACACAGGCAAACTTGGATACCTTGCACTTCGACCCCTTCTGGGGGTCATTGTACGAAATCCTCATCTGCCGTTTCCTTCGACCTGTCTTTAAATGAATCATTCGAAACATAGCTGACGTGTCAAAGCCAGGGGAGATGTGATCCTGTATGCAGAGGGAGTATCCCGGGTCCCCATAAGATTCTTACGAGCAGGTCCAGTGTCCAACACGTGCAAGTAAGACCGTGGGGCTGATCGTCAGGTTTAGTGGGGATTCTGACCGATAGACATCGGCAGCAAACTTGCATTGGAAAATGGCGTTCAATGGAAAGATCAGGTGGTTTACGGAAGGGAAGATGCCTGCACCAAATACGGCCCATTTACGGTAAAACCTTTCCCATATCTGGACACATGGTGTAAATTAGGACTGGGGATAGAAGTGTTCAAATGTGTACGGTGGGATTGATTTTAATGAGGAAAGCGGCGTGAAACTTTGAAACAACTGAGATGCGGCAACCAAATGCTTACTTTGGGATGGGTGAAAGTCAATGCATTCCAGATAAAATTGGCGGCTAGCTCAGAAACAGACTCTCTACGCACACGCTGCCTGTGGCTAAAGGACAGAATGCCATCCGAAATGTGTCCCCAATATCCAGTGTGCACCGATCTATATCTCCCCACAGACTGTCTATAATTACTGGACATAATCACATGGGGAGAGTGTACCGAGTCCCCAGAGTGCAATGTCTGCAGTTCTGACCAGTCTCCCCACAGACTAGCAGTGGTTCATGGACAGAATCCCACATGGAGAATGGCCCAATTGCGAATGGCAGACTGGTTGTCCGTTTCCCCACAGCCAACCAGTGGTCATTGGAGAGAATATCACAGGGAAAGTGCCTCCATCTGTAGTGTGGTGTCTGTCGGACATTCTGCCCCAGGCCTGAAAGAAGCTGACTCCAGACTCAGTGTAATATTGAACTCTGGCATCTATGGACTGATGTTGAACCGAGGACTGAAGGAAATATGGTGTTGTGACCTTTCGCTTCAAATGGGTTTGTTTTCAGCAGAGGCGTCCAGGGTGATAAATGAGTGAAAGAGAGAAAGGCCTTTATTTATTCCCACGGAACATCCACAGCTTTTTGCAGGCAAAGGAACATGGAATGTGGTCACTATTTTCGTGTGGAAACAAAGCAGCTCAGTTGTGTTCAGCAGGATCCCATAGATCAGATTATCCAGCTTTTGCTGACAGTAATTTCAAGTAGTTATTTAAGTTTCTGCCTTCCTCGTCTCTGGCATGTCCTTGAGATAGGAGTGTCCTGCTACATTTAGCACCTGCACTGCTTCTAGTAAAGTTGCTCTCACCGAGCTGCTGGGCAGGGAGTTCCAGAATTTAGACCAAATGATGGTGAAGGAATAGTGAAAAAGTTCCAAATGACATGTGAATTGGAGGGTAACCTGCAGCTGATAATGTTGTCTTTATGGTCTTGGCGCTGGAACTCAGGTGTTTGGCAGATGTTGTCTGAGTATCCGGGACGAATAGCTGCAGTGCATTTAATAGATAGGACGCACTGCATCCGAACTGTGTCAGTGGCGGATGGAGTGTGTGTTGTAGTTTTGGAAGGAGCAAGGATCAAGTGGGCTGCTTTGTCCAGGGTGGTTGTCAGCGCTTTACACCCAGGTACGTGGAGACTTTTCGATCACACTCCTGACTGTGCCTTGTAGATTGTCCCAAAATTTGTGGTGCCAGGACGAAAGTCATTCACAATATCTCTGATCTTCACTTGTAGCTCCATTGCTATGTTGCTATTCCATTCGTGTTCATTGTCAGGGCTGTCCGCACAGAATATTGATGGTGTGTTATTTGGTGACAGCACCAGTGAATGTCCAGGTTAAACATTTCTCTGTTGGAGATGGTCATTGCATAGCATTTTTGTGACAGAATGTTACTTGCATCTTAGCTGAGAATGTAAGCTGACTGAGTCATTCTGCAAGCATGAGATGCTGCTTTAACGGTGGAGTTGTGAATGAAATTGAACTTTGTGCAATCATTAGTTAATAGCCCACTTATGACCAGAGGGTGGTAGGAAGGTGATTGATGAATCAGCTGAAGATGGATGGATCTTGTTCACTGACTTTATTTTCCCTGCCTGACCTTAAACCTGTGCGATCTAGTATTTTACATTTGCACTCTGGAAATAAAGACTCTGACCATCCTGTCGATATCTTCCATAATTTCATAAACTGCTGTTAGATCGCCCCTCAGCCTCTGACTCTCGAGCGAAAATAATGCAGGCTGATGCTCTCCAATCTAGGCAATATTCTGATGAGCCTCTTCTTCAACCTCAACAAAGCCACCAAATCCGTCCAGTAACTGACCAGAACATCACAGAGTACCTGAAATGTAGCCTCACCAAAATGTTATGCAGCTGCAGTATGTCTTGCCAACTTGTACAATCAATGCGTTGATCGATGGAGGCAAACGTTGTCTTTCCCACCCTATTTGCTTGTGTTGCCACTTTCGAGGAGTTGCACACCCAGTATCTTTGCATCTCCCCCTCACTCCAATATCATTTCCTTTCCATTATTTGTCCTTCTTTCATGGGTTCTGTTCGTTTTCCTTTTCTCCCACTTCCTTTCACTGTAGCTTGGTCGATTACATTTTTTTAAATTCGCCAAACCATATCTTCCCTTAATTCTGTCCCATTTCCCACCTTCCCTCTTTCATTCTCGCGATCTCGCTTCTGTTTTCTCATTCACTGACTCTCAGTTTTTGTGTTTCTAAATGTGAAAGTGTTGACGACCCTCCATGGCAGCATCATTTTCTGAACTGTAAACTCCTGTGTTTGTACTGTGACCCTTGTTAATGGTAGAAGTTGCTTTCAGTGCAGAGAATGGACGACGGTCACTGATAGTGTTTCCCATGGCACAAATACGGTGAGTGGTTGAATTGGAAACATGCTTTCCTTCCATTCCTACTTCTACTTAATCGCACGTTCATGGGTTCTGACAATTTACTTAGTAGAAAAGTACTTAATGAGGCCAGCCATATGCAAATCTGAACTAGCAGTTTTGGCGTACTGTTGACATGCAAGTGGGGCCAATGGTTTGGGGAAACTGCGTGGTGATTTGAGTTTGGGGCAAGGTTACACCAGCCTTGATGTTATTGAATGGCAGGATGGGCTGGAGGGGCCAGTTTGCCTGACCCTGTTTCTGGTGTTTGTCCGCTTGGGAGACGGAATAAACAGACCCTCCTGTTCCAGTGGGTGTTGTAGGAACAGGTGCTGGGACCCCAGTTGTTCCCGGTCGGTGTCAACTGTTTGGCTGAGGGACCAAATGCAACGTTTCCAAGTCTGTAGATGACACAAAATGTACGTTTGTATATTGTTAATCACACAGAATTGTGTAATTTATGTTCTGAGCGTTGTCCGAATGCACCTGCCTGTGATGCTGCTGCAGGTATTTCACTAGACCAGACCTCCCTTTACTTCTGCACATGTCAATAAACCCGACTGGACTTGACAAAACTCGATGAGGTTGGAGCGGTGTTGATAATGTCCAGATGGTTCAGGGTTATGTATGCAAGTGAGTGAGTGGGAACAACAGGTCAACTGGAGTCCAGTGTAGAAAATGTGAGGTCACGACTTCTGTAGAAGGGACAGAAATTCTGAGTGCGTTTAAATTGTGAGGGACTGAGGTGCAGTGGGTAATGAAGGAGGTCAAGGGTATGTTGTGTTTACTGCAAGAGTTATTGGATATAAGATTTAAAATGACATCGCACTTACACGTAGAGGTTTGTTGATACTGCACCTGAAATATTGTGTAAAATCTTGGTATCCTTACCAAACAAGGGTTGTATAGTGCAAGGAACAACCCGCTAGAGGAAGCCAGTGGGTCAGGCAGCATCTGTGGACGGAAATAGACAGTGTATATTTTGGGTCGAGACCCTTTATATGGACTGGGGAGACAGTCAATGTAAAGAGGTGAGGGGAGGGAGTTGGGCAAGAGCTGGGAAGCGATAGGTGGTTACAGGTGAGGAGAGGTGATAAGCAGAAGGAGGAGAGAAGGGTGGAAAATGACAGGGGCTGGGAGGTGGCAGATGGGGGCAACACAGGGCTGGAAAAGATGGAAATTAATTCCATATTAGAACTGAAAACCTGTTTGAGTATTTGTTGTAGAGAGTGCAGTAAAGATGCACCACACTGATCCCTGGAGTGGTGGCGTCGTCATATGAAGAAAAATAAAATTCTATAACGCTTGCGTAACATTTAGAAGACCGAGAGGTGAGCTCATTGAAATGCACAACATCATTAACGGGTTCGACAGGTTGAACCAGGGGTCACAGTCTCAGAAAACCGGGTGGAATGTTGGGGAGTGAGATGAGGGGAAATGTCTTCACACTGAGGCTGGTGAATCTTTTCAAATCCCCACAACATAGGGCTGCGAAGTCTCGAACATCCTAAAACCGAGATCGGTAGATCTGTGGAGACTGAAGGAAATGAGGATCGGGCAAAAACATATGGCTGAGATGGGAGAACAGCCGGGATCTTGTTGGTGGTTCGACGGGCTGAATGGGAAGTCCCTGCTGTTTCTGACTTTGTGATGCTTTAGTGTTATTGTTCAGTGAGGCCAGGAAAATGCAGATAGGAATTTCGGTTCATAAATATCGAAGTGTTTGAATTAAATCAGCATGTTTCCACTTTGTGTCTAAACTATGTGTCGGGCTGGGGTGGGGATCGAACCCCCGGCTCTGGGACTGGGAGTTGGGGGACGGTGACGGGGCAGATACGAACGTCAAAATAAAATGTATCGCAGAGGACGCGGCAGGTCGGTCGGGCAGCGTGTGTGGTGCGAAGAACAAAGTCACCGGGTCAGGTGGGAGAACCTCCTCCGGTCACGTGACCCAGTCTCCCGCTCCCATTTTACTGCAGTTTTCCATCATCTGCGGGTTTGTTTCCTTGGCCCCGCCCGATGAACTGATGACACTGTGAGCACAATGACCATGCTTACGAACACCGAATGGGCGGAGGTTTCCTTCCGGACACGATGTTCTGCAGATGCAGATTCCTTCCTGATCTGTGTTGTAGCGGGTCTGCGGGGCTGGGATTACGAGAGGACCTGCTGTCTGTTGGGAAAAGACGACCATTTTCCATCGCTCCAGGGCGGGAGAGGTCTGATGTTGGGCAGTGATTCCATTTAAATTCCCCGAACAGGCCGCCTCGCCCCGCCTCCTGCGCAGAACCTGCCGGGGTTGGCCCGGGTGCAGGGGCCTTCACACGGAGCCGCCTGAGATCAACCGCCATTGGGTCCCTCGTGTTATGGTCCTCGGAGGGCGGTGAGGCTTGTGACGCCGGGACCACAGTTATCCATCCAGTTGTATTTGGGTCCTTTACCTCCATCACGCTGTCCGGTAGCGGGATCCGAACTTCGCCTGGATATTTGGCTGGGGTCGACCATAGTTTTACATGATTGCAGGACGCAGGAAGCGGCCATTTGGCCTATTGCGTCCGTGAAGAAAAAGGGTTACCCGTGTAATCGCACTTTGGGACACAGCTCCACGTGTATGTGTATCTTCATGCTTCGCCCGTCAGGCAAGGCAGTGAGATTCACATCTGTTCGCCTCCTCTCGTTATGCATGCGAGGGGCGCCAATTCAGTTTTTTTTTCTCCTCTCCATTCTTACAAACCGCCGGTGCAACCTGTGAATCCTGGGATTGGACCCTATTACAACGGGAAATTGGCTTTTTCGTCTCTCTGGGCACCTTAACAATTTGTACAATTAACTCTCCCTTCAGGAGTTCCAAAGCAAGCAATGCCGGCTGTCTAATCTTTTCACATAATTATTTTTATTATTTGTTCCGGCTTTGTTGTTTTGGGAGCTTTTTATCTCTTAGTTATGTACCAATAGTTCAGCATGTGTATATTTCTGGAGGGCCGTCAGTGATTCTACCTGAGCTCGTTCGGTGAGCTGCCAATTCCAACCACGTAGTAATGATGCTGTTTAAGGAAGGAGATCAAAACTCTGATCCAAAACTGCAGAAGGAACAACAATAGGTCTGCATGATGTGCGACCTGCAGAGAAATGTGCAGGTGGTGACGTTCTATGTACCTGCTGCCATTGTCATCCCTGTAAAGTTGTATCAAAACGTTTCTACTTTCATACTTCACATCCTTGTAATAGTGTCCAACGTTATATTAACCTTCTTAATTACTTATTGAACATACAGTAATGCTAGCTTTGTCTTTCAGTCACAGTGATCCTGGGTGACTTCACATTGCAACATTGTACTCTAACAGCAGGTAGAGACTTTCTCTTCCAAAGCAGATAACCTCACATTTTCCCACAGTATATTCCAACTGTCAATGACTTGACCTCTAACTTAACTTATCTATTATCCTTTGCAGGTTCTTTCTGTCCTCACAAATTGTGAAAACACCTTTCTTTGTGTTGTCAGCAAATCCCTCCACAGTGCTTTCAGCCCCTTCATACAGATGATGAACATAGATTGTAAGCACTGTTCTTACTCTTTGATAATCCAAACATGACCCGTTTATACCATTGATTGATGGGCTTCCAGTCAAGTGGGCTGCCTTGTCCTCGGTATGTGCTGAATTTGTGAATTGTTGGAGCTGCACTAAAGTGTCTTGCATCAGGTTCCTGGCTTGTGTCCTTGCGGACGGTGGGAAATGTTTGGTGAGTTTGGGGGTATGTTCTTCATTGCAGGATGCCCAGCCCTCGACCTGTTCTTGTGATTGCAATAACAATCCTAATCCATGGATGTTGATGGTGGGCAGCTTTGTTATGGCAATGCCATTGAATGGCAAGTGTTTGTGGTTTGCCTCTTGATAGAGATGGTCATTATCTGAAACTTGTGTGAATGTTACTCACAGATGCCTGTGCCTAAATGTTACCTTGGTATGGGCTCAATCCTGGCGACTCCCATCGCTTCTCCCTCGTAGCTCTCCCCAACATCAAGGACATCCACAAGAGGTGATGTCTAAATAATGCGGCATCTATCATCTGGGACGTCCACTATCCGAGCCATACCCTCTTGGCGGTGCTGCCATTGGACAGGAGGTACAGACCCTTGAAGGCCCACTTTTTATGGTTCAATAACAGCTTCTGCCCTACTGCCAGCTAGTTCTTGAACCAATCTGAAAAACATTGACACTACAGCGGACTATAGTTTCCTCCAGCTTTCACTGTTTGTTGTTTATTTTGTTGATTATTATGCATAAGTGTGACATATGTATAATTTATGTTAATTTAACTTTGTTAGCTTATGTGCATTAAACTTCTCCCTCCTTTCTCTCGCTCTCTCTCTCTCTCTCACTCACTCCCCCCTCTGTCTTTCTCTCTCGCTTTGTGTTCTTTTCATGGGGTACATAAGTGGTTACACAGTGTGTCATGACCCTGTCAGGAAATTATAAGTTTTCACGATGTATCACAACTCAGCCAGAAGTATGGGGTTTCACTATTTGTCAGGAGACTGGCAGGATTTTACGGATTTCACCGTGTATCAGGACTGACATGCGTGCACGAGGGTTCACAGTGCATAAGGACCCTACCGGATGTATATGTCATTTGACAAAGTATCAGGGCCGACCAGAATTTCATGGGATTTCACTGTGGATCACAACCTTGTCAGTGTTATGTGGAGTTTCATAGTGTATCAGGATCCTACCAGAACTGTATGGACCTGATGTGTATCATGATATTGGCAGGTGAACATAATTGATTTGGAAGGTGCAGCTTCTTGTTCTGTGAGATTCAGCTCTCTGTGCAATCAGATGCCTGTCAACTGGATGGATTTAAACACACACATGCCTCAGAAAGGGTACTAATCCTTGGATAGTGGTATCATGGACCGGGTGGTGTGGAACCTCAGGCTTCTGCACCTCATGTCCAATGGTAGCTGCAAGAAGATGGCATGGCACGGATATTAGGGGGCTTTGAAAATAGATGTTTCCTTCTTGAGGCAGCGCCTCCTGTAGGGATATACTTGTGATGTATTTGCAGGGTCCATCTGCCGCTTCTTATGTTCGTGCGCATCCGAATTGCCCGATCATGATGCAAACAGTCACGATACTTTGAAAGGTCCATCTGTAGAAGTTCGTTGGGGTGTTTGGTGACATGGCGAATGTCCTTAAACTTCTAAGAAAGTAAAGACGCTGTCGTGCCTTCCTTATGATTGCATCTATGTGTTGGGCCAGGACAGGCCATCAGATATTTTAACGCCATGGAATTTAAAGTTGCTGCCCCTCTCCACTGCGGATCCCTTAATGTGGACTGGCACATGTCCGCCCTCCTTCCCCATGCTGAGTCAACAATCAGTTCCTCAGTTTTACTGACGTTGATCCAGAGATTGTTGCTGCGGCACCACTCAGTCATGTGTGCTATTGGGTCCAATACCTCTTCAATATATAATCTCTCATCCCAAGTGGGTAAAATTCCCACCTCACTTTCTCCCTTCCGTCGCCACCCAACAACTTAATTATTCTGCTTCCTCCTCATTGTGACTTCCTGCTCCAATCTAAAACCTGAATCCCTCTAACTTTCTGCAAAACAGACAGACAATGTAGAGTTTATGGAAGAAGACACAAAGAGTCAAAGTCGAAGTAGAACTTATTGTCATATACCCAGGTGCAATGAAAAACTTGCTTACAGCAGCAACAGAGCCGCACAGTATTAGCAATACAACATTCAAAAGAAAAATACACAAAGTAATACACAAAATTACACAAAGCACAATCAGAACAAAACAAAAGTTTATTGAGGGTGTAACTATTAGAAAACATGAGAGAGAATTATTTGGTCTGGAAACTTACTATTTTCAGAAAACATTTGATAAGGTCCCACGGACAGAGTTCTTCAATAGGATAAGAGCACACGGAACTCGGGTTATATCCTGACATGAATTGAGAAAAGATTATCAGATAGAATGTGGGAATAATTTGATCTCTTTCGGGTTCGCAAGATGTAGATGGTGAGGTATCGCAGGGTTTAATGCTTGGACCCAAGCCATTCGCAATCTATATCGAGATAGCTGATGGGACCGAGTGTCATATTTACAAATTTGATGATACTAAACTGGTAGGGCTGTGAATATTCGGTGTCTGAGCTGAAAATATCTCACACACCAGAGGGCACAGCAAAAGTGACCCATGGGTGGCGGGTTCCAACCTAATATGAAAGATTGGAATAACAGCGAGGATAGAAGATGTAAATATCCTTTCAACGGATAAGGACAAGCGGAGTGGATATGCAGAAGATGACACATGGAACATAACGCGTAAGAATATGATGTAATTCCATTCCAGATAATGGAAAGATTCTGTATATTTTATATTTCGAATGATTGAGGAATATTAGCGTTGAAATGGATCTTACATTATACTTACTCACGCCACTGAATGCTGACATTTAGGCGTTATAATCCATCAGTAAGGCAACTGGAACGTTTGAAGTGTTTACGAGAATATTTGTGTAAAGGAATGGAGCATTCTGCACAGTTTTCTCTCTTTACCAAAAAAGTGCGTGACCCGGAAGTATGAACTGGGATGATCAGACTGTGTAAACCGCAGAGAATGGGCATCAGGAGCTCAGACAGAGAGTGACCCAGGGAAGACGGGCCTGCGGAATCGGACAGGCCGTGACCCGGCAGGATGGCCCCTCCGGATCATATTGCGTGCGAGACGGGAGGCAATGGCCAAACGGGACCAAACGATGTACGAACTCGTTCACAAGGCTATGCTTCTTTTCTAGTCCTCTTTGTTGTCAATCATTTTGTTAACACTCTGTTTATTGCAGAGCACCGGAATTTGGAACTCCTGTCTCCACAATGGCTGAAGGAGGAGTTCCAGTGACCTCAGCAACAAGTAAGGACACGGTTTTCTTTTGCAGAATTCCGTCGAATATAGTTGTCCTGGTCCCAGGTCCGGATCTGGTGCAAGAACCTGTTGGAAAACAGGAAAGGAAAAAGGAATCAGGTTGATTCGAAGCAGAGAGAGGGCAGAGGGGAAATATAGAGAGGGGCAGCGTTGACACAGGCAGGATAGGTCTGATGGAGCCCAATTACCAGCCGATTAAAAGGCCACCGTGTAATATTGGTCGAGCCTGTGGCTTCTTGTGCTCACGTATACATCGAATTCTCGACGGTTAAATCGAACTATGGGTACACGTTCACCTTTGGTTTCCCAACAGAACCATTTCATTGTTCATATTCAGATTCCGACACACATGTGTACTGAAGGAGACAATAAATAAAACCTTGAAAAGAGAAAACGTTATTCATAGAAAACTGTCACGGAAGATTCAGAGGAGAGTTTCCAAACTCTGACCCAATACCCACAAACACAGAGAAAATTAGAACTGGGAACAGAAGTGTTGTTCAAAGGGGTAGGGTATTGACAGGGACTTTGACACAAAGAGATGTGGTGACGCAGTGACTAATTTAAAATGTTAGTGTCTGAGAACACGGATAATGATCCCCAAATACCGGTTCAAACCAGCCAGGCAATATTGAAAAGCTTAACATCAAGTTATTGAAAGAAACTTGCGAACACACTATAAAATGTCAATATCAGCCATACTGGGGCTGAAGCTACCAGATCATTCTAGAAAAGCGAACCGCTTCCATTATGTCCATCGGGAATGGAAATACCTACACCTCCCCCTCCTTTTCTCGGCTTGTCTATGAGTCTATCTTCACCACTGAGGCCAATTCTCAACCGCTCAGAAGAGCAGCGATCCGTCCTCTCTGAATTATACACCTGCCTTGCCTTCTGATCACAGCCTGCTAGTATGTAGGTGAAGAAAGGATACACGAGTCCAGACTCAGGACAGTCAGGAAAAACAGCAGAGTATTCGGTGGAAGTTTTTCTGGTGGAGGTGAGGGTTGGGGATTGGGTGAAATATGGAGAGTGCAATGCAGCTTGTTGGGTGTCTAAATATGAACAAAGAAATGGTTCTGTGGACAAATGAAAGGAGAACGTGTGCCCACAGTTCGAAGTAACCGTCGAGAATTCGATGCATTTGTGATCACAGGAAGCCACTCTTCCGACCAATAATACACAGCGCATTGTAATCGGCTTGACATAAATAGGAGGAGATCGGAGTACGTTTTCCAACTCCATTGTGCGGTTGAACACAAGGCACCTATAAGACATTCATTAAAACTGGCAGGGAGGATCTTCCGTTTGCTCACAAGATGTGGGTGCAGCTGGGAGAAGAGGAAATCAGATTTATTGCAGCGTGGTAACTTCACAGTCACACTTGCGCAACTGGATTTATTACACATATGTCTGGTTATTTGATTGTTTTTATTGCGAAAACAGAAACGAGCAGTTTCCGTCCGCTGTAGCACGGAGATTAACTGGGGAATTCCAGGTAGAATTAATGAACACTGAGTGATACAGGAGATGGTCTCGGATAACGGGAGTGACTTGACTGTCGAAGTTGTAGTGGGCATATTTAATACACGGTTGTTAAGACGCTACTCTGTGCATCAGTGAAATTGTACACATGCGGTGTGAGAGAGGTGGACATTGTGATTGGTAATGGGGATCACGGCCTACCTATCGCCTGGTAGCAGAGGGAATTTTGCTACCCAGTAGGAGGTGGATACTTCCTTTGGTTTCCTCAATTTCCTTCACAGACCCAGGGACAATGTGCCCCACGGGATAGGACGGTGTGTGACCGGGGAGGGCGGGCACTGGGCAGTCGGACAGTGTGTGTCCCAGGGAGAAGGGGGCCATGGGTGAATGGCCAGTTTGTGACCCGGAGGGGATGGGCTTCGGGGGTCGCCCAGAATGTGACCAGGAGAAGCTGTGCCTTGGAGGGAGGATACGAACGTGTTTTACACGGGTATATGTGCCCCTCCCCTACCGTTCATTGTGAGACCTTCCACTGGAAATCATGACAAGAGTCATGACAGTGGGATGGCAGTGTGGGGAGCAGCGCACTGTGGGACGACAGGGACGAGGAAAAGATGCAGTGCAGGAGCCGTGTTAAGGTATCGCTGCACCTGTGGACGGGCAATGTCAGGGGAGTTCTGTGGGTACTCAATGCAGGATTGAGCGGCCTCCAAATTCTCGGAAAAACCGTGAGAGGGACATTCCAGAAGAAGCTCTGTTACACGGGACGGGCAATGCCGATGGGACAGGTCCACCGGAAAGTTACGCTGTGGGAGTCACTGTTCCCAGGAACAGCCAACTCTGACAGGTGTTTTATTGTGGGCGTTCTCTGTTTCTCCAGGTTCTATCACCCGGGTGAACCCAGCCTATCTTCTGTCGGCTCATATTTATCAGCCTTCTGTTAAAGAAATGTTTGGCGTCGTACTCGTTGTTTGGAATACAAGTATTGATTTATTTACTTCTTTTATATCCCAGCAGTTCCGAGCCGTTGTAAGTGGATGATCTTCAGATTGTTTTGTGGCAACAGGTCCCTCAAGGTTAAGATTTTCCTGCTTCTAATCTATCTGATCCGGATGGTTCTGTGGAGCAGAGATCTGAGCCGCAGCAAGGCCCAGCCTCGCTGTCCCTCTCGGTTAAACGACATCTGCTTCCTGATGCGGCCCGCCAACCGGTGTGAAAACAACACCCCCTTCCTCGTCCTGATGGTCACCAGCTCCCCCGATCAGTTCGAGGAGAGCTTGGCCATCCGCCAGACATGGGGCAGCGAGCGGCGGGTAGGCGGAGCGAGGTCGGTCACCTATTTCCTGTTGGGACACAGCCGGGAGAGGCTGAAGTTGATCCTGCGGGAGGCCGCGATATACCGGGACATCATCCAGGGAGATTTCGAGGATACGTACCACAACCTGACTCTCAAGGTGCTAATGGGTCTGGAGTGGCTCTGCTCCTCATGTCCTTCCGCCTCCTTCGTGATGAAGACCGACTCCGACATGTTCGTCAACACCGACTATCTGATGGATCTGCTGTCCCCGGCCCCCCCATAGGAAGAATCTCTACACTGGTCTCATCATGAAACACTACAAACCCTGGCGTGACACATCCAGCTAGTGGTACATCAGTGAGGAGGAGTACCCTGGGGAAACGTACCCTTCCTTCTCTTCCGGCACCGGGTACGTTCTCTCTACTGACCTGGCCTGTCGTGTGTTGAACATCTCCAGGAAAGTACCCCTGTTCAAACTCGAGGACGTTTCCATTGGGCTGAGGCTGGCAGAGCTGAAGGTAGAACCAGTGGAAATCCATTCCAGGTCTATCTTCCACAACTACAGGATACCGTTCTCCATCTGCTCCTACCGGCAACTCGTCACCTCCCATTGGATCAGTCCTTCCGAGCTGCTGCTCTACTGGAGAGGGCTGCAGATCTCGGCCGATGAAAAATGCCCTGGAGACCAGTAAAAGAGTCGGCATTAAATCTTTCGCATCTTCAGATGTCGGGAGATCTACCTTCGGTGTTGGACAGAATGGCGGACTGGGTGACCTCAGGGAGCTCTTAAGGGGAGGGGGCGATGAGTAGGAGGCTAACAGAGTGGATCCTAAAGTGAGAACGGGGTGAGGACGCTGGGGTGAAAAACAAGGGAAAGGCCAATAGGGTGAAAGAGGTATGGGCGCGGGGAAAAGCGAGCGAACAGGTGGAGCAGTACAGAACGGTGGTTAGATGCAGAGTGGAAATAAAGGGACAGAGTGAGGTAGAGAAGTGGAGAAATGGACAGAGGGAGAGAGAAACGAACAGAGAGGGACCGGAAAGAGAATGGAGAGGAAAGGAGAAAGAATAAAGGAATAGGCCTGGAAAGGGGAATATATGACAGATTGGGAAAAGCGGATAAAAAAGGAAGGAAATAGAGAGAAATTGGTAAGGCGGCCTGGTAGGCCTGAAGAGAATGAGGAAGAGTGGTGAAGAAGTGAGAGCGGAGGAAAGAATGTTGGTCCAGAGAGCTGAGATACGAAGGGTGACAGCCAATGACGGGGATTGGGAGCGAGGTAGCTGAGAGCGAGGATAAAGGGGAGTGGGCTGAGGAAGGGAGCAAGCGCCAAATGTGGGGAGGAAGGGAAGGAGTGAGGGAGATCCTAGGTGGCAGAGCGCAGAGAGAAAGAATGATAATCTGGCAGCTGGAAGAGATAGAGAGCAGAGAGGGCGGGAGTGAGAGTGAAATATAAATGAAGGGAAAGTGGCGGCAGAGATGGAAGAAAGGGGAGTGAGAGAATTAGGGAATGGAATTGTGTGAAAACGGGGGAGAAAGGACAGGCAGTGATAACGGAAAGAAGTGAAGGTATGGGAGGAGGCCTGCACAAGGAGACACAGACCGCTGAGATCGAAGGAAAACGGAGATATCGGACAGACAAGCGAGGTGGAGGGGGGTTTTTAGTTGCGACCGGAGAAAGACGGTGTGTGGGGATGGTAAGATAAAGTCAAAGGGGGGGGGGGGGAGGGAGGGAGTACCGGCAGGAAAACAATGGTGGAAGGAGGAGGAGTAAGGGGTGATGGAGAGCACGGGGAGAAGTGTGGGGATGCCGTCTGTATCCTGTTGGAGAGTCCACATACCATCCAAAATGCCCTCCTACCTGCATCTGTGTCATTTGCAAATTTGGTCAGATTACTCTCTACCCCCACCTGCAGGTCATTTGTATAAATCGCAAAGAATTGAGCATCAGGAATTGGTCTTGGTACACTTCACTAACTACATACTTCCATCCTAATAAAAAAACAGTTTTTCTCAACTGTCTTCCATGTTGTAAACAATTTGCAATTCGTGTTAACGCATTCCTTCAATTATCAATTGCACCAGCCTTTTATGTGGACCTTGTGAATTGCATCCTGCAAATTCAAATACGCTCCCTCCACAGGTTTCAGTCTGCCAGTGCTGATTGTTTTCCACTCAAAGAACTCCGACAAATTTTTCACACATGCTTTCCCTTCCATGAAACCAGCTTGTTTTGGTTTAATTATATGAAGCTTTCTGAGCGATTTGTTATTCAACAATAAAGTTTCAGCTACTGGGCTTGGACCTCCTTTCCATCTTGCGCTCCGGGAGACCTGAGGCACTGTAAATGGGTGGGCCTCCAAGCCTTGGCTGGAGAATGGGCTCCCGTCAAAGAACATGTGGAGACCGGCTCTGAATTAAAAATGCATAAATTGACATCGCGAGCATAATAAACCCTCCCCTGTACAAACTGGCACAGAAGCAGATGTATTCGGAGATATTACACGTATTTTACGCGGTGGTTTCGGAGAGGACAATTTGGGGCGCCGGCACCAAAGTTGGGACAGGAAAGAACTGTTGTGATGATCGGGGCTCGAACCCACATAGTAGTGGCAAGTTAATTCTGAAGATGAAAAGTCATTAAAACAGCCGGAATAGCGAGTGAACAAGGAAAAATAAGAGTTCCTGAGTGTGGAGTATGTGTCGACGGCAAGCAGCAGTAGACTGATAGTGTGTGTAACGAGAAATGGTGAATAAAGTTCAAAATACACGAGTGAAACTGAGATGCAAGCGACTGGAGTGTGGCGCGTGCTGGTACGTGACAGGTGGAAAAATCAGAAACGAAAAAGATTCATGGAGATGGAAGAGGGGTAAGTGAGATGGGATGGGATAGGAAAGGTGAACCCAATGTGAAGAAACCCAGGTAGATTGGGACATGGGTGATAGGTAGATGGAACTGGGTGAGGGAGAGTGCTGAGGCTGGGTGACGGGGGCGAGCAGTGGAAAATGTGAACAAAGGAAGAGAGAACTTGAGGTGGACAGATGGGAGTCATAAAGAAACACAGAGTGAAACGGCTATCTGAAGGAAAATTCAATGTTCATGTCATTGGGCTGTAAGCTGTCCAAGCTGAATGTGAGGTAGTTTTCCTCCAGTTGGAATTTGGCCTTCCCTTGGCTGCGGAGAAGGACGAGGACAGACAGATCACTGTAGGAATGGGAAAGCGAGTTGAAATGGCATGCAACCTGGAGCTCAGGGATATAATTGCCGAGAGCGAGCAGGAGCTCTGAAAAACGGTCGGCGAGTCTATTCTTGGTCTTCCCAATGTAGGGGCCACATCTCGAGAAGTGAATGAAACTATGTGTGCAAGAAAGCATAAAATGTGGGAGATTACGCAGCTGGGCCTGGGCGCAGCGGTGGATATGAGGTTGGGGGAGGTACAAGCAAATCTCCCAGCAAGGAGATCGCTTCGGCTCCGTTGTAGACAGCCCGGCGTGTTCACGGGAACAAGGATGTCCTATGTTCCGCAGCGTGCCCCAAACAGCGATAGGGACTCCGGAGAGCAACTGCTTCAGCAAGTCAATAGCTCAATCAGTCCAGCATCGTGCTTTTATTCTAACTGGAGGGTTCTAGTCCCTCTTCAGATCCTGCTTTATACCTGACAATCTAACGCCTCATTTTGCTGGATTTCGCTGAGCACGGTTTGATATCACTGAGGTTTGCCGTGTGCTGACCAGCTTCAATGATGGCTGTTTCCTGAATGTGCTTTGATGATGGACATTTTCTAACACCTTTTATCTTGTCCAAGCTTTCCCTTCCTTCTCAATCCTCACCTCACACAAAAAAAATCAGTCCGAAGCCCTTCAACAGTTTCAAATATTCCACGTCTGTGAGGTGACTTTTTAAATCTACGTTTAACTCTTATCCATCAGTACTTTTGGTTCAATCAATACCGGATTTAAAATTAAGACAATCTACGTCATTTGCCAGTGCTTGGCGAGTGTTCCACATTGATAGCACATTCTGTATAGGGACGTCTTCATAAATTCATCCAGCTGATCCTAGACTTCCCAATTACATGAAGTCTGTTCATATTTTCTATCCTGTGAATTCACCCCTTTATCTTTTGTAAAATTCAACTCGATCAGCATTCACTTCGAAATGACCGTGAATTGGGTGAATCCTGCTGAATCTTACCCACACCGCTACCCGTGCCCTCCGTTCAACGCCTTCCCTACCCTAACCATTCAACCCCACCTCAATCATCCAACCACGCACTTCATCACGAATGCACTTTGACTCCTATTCCGACAATGTTCGACATTTAAATTAAAATCCCTCTTGAGAAATCTCTCTTGGATTTGGTCACTCATGTCCGATGTAAATATCTGTGGCCATTCCATTCTGATTTCGTGCTTCTTTTTCTCATTCTTCCTCGTCCCTCAACTAAAATTACCACCATAGCTCTACCTGCCTCTCCGCCTCGCTTTCTCTCTCTCTGTCTCTCTCTCGCACTCTCGCCGTCTCGCCCTCTCTATTTCGTCCTCTGTCTCTCTCTAATATTAATGCGCAAGTGGGATTTGTACAGGTTATGGTGATGACCAGCAGAGACCCGATTATCCGAACGGCCCGTTTCTATGCTGCACAACTATGGCTCCGTAACAACCTCTGGCAGTAATTTCAGACAATAAGCAATCTCAGGGTACGATTGCTACATCTATCAGAGAAGAGAAACAAGGAAAAGGAAAGAAAACCCTTCTGTGTGGATATTTCTCACACAGACAGGTGGCAACACAGCAGGGTACTTGGGTCAAATGAGGAGCAGATGGATTGGAATCTCTTTCTTGGTCGAAGGTGTCAAACAAATTTTAACTAAGAGTCTGCGACCCCAAACGGCAACTTTGTTTCTATTTGCACAACCACTGCCTGTCATGTTTGGTAGTTTCCAGTAATTTTGGTGTTATTTCAGATTTCCAACGTGTAGATTTTTTAAAAATTTCCTGTCGACCAAATTGGTGTCCGAGCGACGGTACGACAATAAACGGCCGTAAAGAGGTGGAATGATGACATGCGCTGTCACCATTCCCACCTTGAGGATTGTGAGCAGACTAAATCTGTCTGTAATACCAATCGAGGCTTAGAGGTAGATCTCCAGAATTATGGCATGATCTTGATTCAATAATCGACAGAACAACCTCCTTAAAAATGGCAACAGGTGGCCTGAAACCCTCTGTTGTCCTGATATCAGTGACAGTGATGTTATTTTGAATGTCAGATCCATCAGGCAGCCCTAAAATCAGTGAAGACAAACCCACAAAAAACAATGGACTACGCTCGGCTCACCGCCCCGGGCCATACAATAGAGTCAAGTAGCTACAATATACAGTGGATTAGAACGGGAAGTTGTGGAAATACGGTTGCAACAGACTGCAATTGAGCTTGTCTTGTATGTACTTTGAGAAGATCTTTTCAAAGGACCTTTTCTAATTGACATATAATATACTTTGCCAAATTGAAGCATGTGAGACTGCAATTAAAGTGCCATATGAATTGCGTTTGGAAATGTATAGAGTGAGGTGGGAGAGCGTGAAACAAGAAGAGTGTGAGAGTAAGAGGGAGTGAGAGAGCAAGGCAGAGTAGGAAAGAATGGAGACTGAAAGAACACTAAGACGAAGGAACGTTTCCTGGCTCAGAAGGAGAGGATCAGTAATGAGGGGGAAGGGAAAAGGGGTGAGGGGAAAGGGAAAGCATAAATACATTGAATACGAACCACACGTTTTCAATTGTTTGCAGCTTTAATGTGGTTTGAAATTGAGGTGTTATTTGTTGATGGTGCAACATGCTATAACTTACAGTTTTTATTTACTGAAACTAGAACTGAACAATTACAACTTTCCAATGTTTCAATGAATATATGCCTCATGTTTTACTTCCTGATAATTCAATATGTTTTTATTTTAATTTATCATGTGCTGTTATCACAATGCAACTTTTGCTCCCATTTTTGCTGGTGTTTAATGTGGTTTAATGTCAAATCAGTTCTGGATTCTTAACGGACTTTATATTCTTTAAAAAAAACGAAAACTGGCATCTGTGTCAGTGTTAATTGTATTTATTAGATCTTGGCATTGCAGCCGAACCCGGTGCGCGGCAGAAAAGAAAACGCAGAGACGTGGAGGCTAGAACGGAACACACCTTACTCACTGAAACAAAGCGCGCGCTCTCGCAAAAAGTACCCGAGAGCCTCTCCGGCGGACGTGACGTCAGGTCCCTTCCGGAAGGCCCGCTCCACGGTACGTCTACGCCGCCCTGCCGCACATTCGCGCGCGGCCGCATATGGCGGTTTGAGTTCTGCTGCTCCGCTCCTCTACACCACTCCCCCATAATCGTCCATCGGGGGCGTGGGACTCCCAGTCTGTGTGTTCCTCCTGGGTGGCCTGCCCCGCCGGCGCGTTGAGGGCACCTTCACGGGCTGCCCGATGTCCAAATGCGCTGGTTTGAGGCGGTCCACTGTGAAGGCCTCCTCGCGGACACCCACCTCCACGATACACGTAGATCCGTTGTGCCGGGTCACCTTGACGGGTCCTTCGTACGGCCTCTGCAGTGGTGACTTGTGCATGCCCCTGTCAATGAAAACGCACTCACAGTCCCGGAGATCCTTAGGGATAAAGGAAGGTGTAGTACCATATCTGGAGGTCAGAACCGGTGCCAGGCTCCCCACCTTGTCCCGCAGCTTCGTCAGCACTTCCGCCGGCGTCCCTGCTGGACCTTGGGCCTCTGGCACGAACTCGCTCGGGACCGTCAGGGGGGTGCCGTAAACCAACTCCGCCGAGGAGGTGCCCAGGTCCTCCTTGGGGGCCATACGGATGCTCAGTAGAACCCAGGGAAGGTCATCTGTCCAGTTGGGCCCACTTAGGAGCGCCATGTGGTCTGACTTGAGGTGCCTGTGGAACTGCTCGATCAAGCCGTTGGCCTGTGGGTGGTACGCCGTGGTGTGGTGTAACCGGGTGCCCAGGAGCTTCGCCAGTGCTGTCCAAAACCTTGACGTGAACTGTGCCCCTCTCTCGGAGGTGATGTCCGCTGGGAGTCCGAACCTGGCGATCCAGTTTGCGATGAGTGTCCTGGCGCAGGGCTCAGTGGACGTGTCCGCTAGCAGCACGGCCTCCGGCCATCTGGTGAACCTGTCGACCATGGTGAAGATATACCTGGCGTCTCAGGATACGGGCAGGGGGCCGACGATGCTCACGTGGATGTGCTTAAATATGCCGAGTGTCAGTTTGAACTGCTGGAGGGGAGCCTTCACATGCCGCTGGACTTCCGCCGTCTGGCAGTGTACGCAGGTCCTGGCCCAGTGTCCGACCTGCTTGCGCAGACTGTGCCAAACGAATTTGTCTGCTAGCAATTTGATAGAAGCCCGTATGGACGGGTGGGCCAGACCGTGTAGCGTGTCGAACGCCCGCCGCCTCCATACTCATGGTACCACGGGCAGAGGTCTGTCAGTCGACGTGTCGCACAGGAGCCAACCGCTGTTGGTTCGACGGGGACGTCCTCCAACTGGAGTCCCGAAACGGCGGTGCGATAGGCAGGGATCTCGGTGTCCGCTTGTTGTGCCTGCGCCGCGTAGTCGATCCCTGGGGCTGAGGTGGTCACTGAATGATCTTCCCCGCGATGTGGCGGATGTCGGTGGTGAACTCCGATATAAACGAGAGGTGCCTCTGCTGCCGAGCCATCCATGGGTCCGATAGCTTTGCAAGGGCGAAGGTGAGGGGCTTGTGGTCCGTATATGCGGTGAAATCCCTTCCTTCGAAGAAATACCGGAAGTGCCTGATAACTAGGTAGAGAGCTAACAACTCCCTGTCGAAAGCGCTGTACTCCACCTTCGGTGGTCGCAGCTATCGGATGAAAACTGCAAGCTGTCGCCACTGGTCCTCAACTAGCTGCTCCAGGACTCTGCCAAGCGCCGTTTCATAAGGGTCGACTGTGAGCGCCGTGGGTACATCCGACTCGTGTGTACTAGGAGGGCCACCTTCCCCAACGCCTCTTTGTCCGCTCGAAAGCTGCCGTGGACTCTGCGTCCCATTCCACCTCCTTCGCCCTGCCGGCCATCAGACCGAACAAGGATCTCATGATGCGCGCCGCGACCGGCACGAACAGATGGTATAAATTTACCATCCCCACGAACTCCAGCAGGCCCTTGACCGTGGTGGGTTTGGGAAGCTGGAGGATGGCCAGGACCTTGTCCGGCAGAGGGGCGGCAAATGTTGGTTGACTCTGTGGCCCAAGAAGTCGATTTCCGTTAGCCCGAACTGGCACTTCGCCGGGTTGATTGCCAGTCCGTGGTTGCTCAGACGCTGGCAGAGTTGGCGCAAATGTGCCACTTACCCTTTGCGTAACTTTATGGCCACCAGGATATCGTCTAGGTAGATGAAGACGAAATCCAGGCCTCTCCTCACCGAGTCCATTAGCCTCTGGAAAGTCGGAGCGGCGTTCTTGAGGCAGAAGGGCATTCTTAGGAATTCGAACAGCCCGAAAGGGGTGATGAGGAGGCCATGGTAGACATGTCAGTGTGGGAGTAAGATGTAGAATTGTACTGACTACCGGGATTCGTTGCTTTTGTGGCGGACGAAACGGAAGTGCTCCACGAAGCGGTCTCATTGATGTTGAGGAGGCCACACCGGATGCAGTAAATGACACCGACAGATTCGCAGGTGAAGCGCTGCCTCGCCTGGAAGGACTGTTTGGTGCCCTGAATGCTGTGAGGGAGGAGGTGTAGGGACAGGTGTATGACTCAGTGCGGTTACAGAAATAAGTGCCTCCTCCTTTTTCAGTTGACGGGGTTTCCCTTCCACCACCATCAATGCAGCTCTCACCCGCATTTAGTCCAATTCCTTACGGCTGCCGTCACCTATCCCCCCGATATCATAAGGACAGGGTTCACTTGTCCTCACCTACCACCTCACAAGCCTCCGCATCCAACATATTATTCTCTGCAACTTCTTCCATCTCCAATGGGATCCCATCACATCATTCGCTCCCCTTTCCGCTGACCACGGGGATCGTTCTCTCCGCGCTTCCTTATCCGCTCGGCCCTCCCCACCGATCACCTTCCCTGCACTTAACATCAGCACTAGTGTTGTAAATAATCAGTTTCGACAGAGTACAGTGATAAGAGAAATCGATGTTTCATGGCCAGCAAAATGGTTTCAGCCTGCGCTGCTGGACAGAGCGCTACTGGTGGCAGGAGGACCGAAGCAGCGGGCACTGTCTGCTCAGTCCCTCCAACCTGCCCTGCAATTCCGATGACCCACAAACCGGTTTTACTCCGCACTCCCGGTCCAGGCCGCAGGATTAGTTCCTGAAATGGGACTGCAGGGAAGTCCGCGATGAGGTTCTCCGGGAAGTACAGTCAAGGGGTATAATCCAGGAATAGTGCGGTTTTAGGCAATATATGACTGGGGTTGGATGGGCGCGGGAGTATCAGGCCCGAGTAGATGGGCCCAAGTTTTTGGAAGTGGGTGGCTCATTTCTAAAACCAACGTTCTTCTTTCACGTTACTTCGTGTCTGACCCTGCTGTTAATTCTGTGTTTGTTACAGAGCACCAGAAGCTGACAACACTTGTCCCCAAAATTGTTGGAGGAGCGGGCAGGTGATGAGTTCCAGTGAGCTCAACAGGAAAGGGCACAGGTATGCTGGAGGATTCTATTGAATTTTAAATATTACATTGATGTGGGTCGATATTTAATGCAGGAACCGCAATTCACAAGAAAATACACATTATGAAGGGGCTGAGCAGAGAGATGGGAAAGCGTTATCACGGGGGCAGCAGAGTCGCAGGAGGAAGAGGTACAATTACTGTTTGATTCATGCTCCTCATTGTGGATTCGCATTAAAGCAGTGGGATACTACAGAGATTTGCTGAGCAACGGGGTGACCCAGTAATCAGAAGGTAACCCAGAACAGTGCGGTGCTGATGAACACGTTGAGCAGTAACAGGACAGTAAGCATGATGGGACCATCTCTAGGAAGGGAAGTATCATGGGATGTAGCCGTGGTTGGAAGCAGTAACGTGTGATAGGCTGGAATGTCCGACTTCTCTACCATATTTTTTGATCTGAACTAAAATAAATCATTACCAACGTACCTGATATATTGAAAACAGGAGATATGTGACCTGTATCCAGAGGACAGAGTTTGCAGCAGGATGGTCCTGAGATGTTTTAATCGGTCACAGGACGTTGTGATGAGGGCAGGTTTAAAAATAGCTTCGGACAGCCCAACGGAATACTTGCCCAGCGAAAACACCACGAGGGTAAAAAAAAAACTATCACAACCAAGCACTCTCCAATCCTTGGACACATCAGATTTGGGCACTCGAGATTCGGTCAAATGATCAAAATGCATTTCTTAAAGGACGAAAGAGATGTGAGAGTTTAAATGTAATAAGGGATGAAGTGATTAATGTACAGAGTTTATATCCATATCAGCGAGAAGTTAGAATCCCACTGTAGTGTCTGAATATAAAGCCAAGTGATAAATAAATCTGTAGCAAAATATCTGTGTTGGTTATGGTGAACACGCAACCGCTGGGTTGTCATCAGAACGTTTGCAACTCTGTGCAGCGGGAAGCTGCCATTGTCCCCAATGTGCCTGGCTCCAGATTCTCGGAAAGACGACTGCCCTCAGATGGAGAATTTGTTACATCGTGGCTGGGGTCTTGTCAGTGTTGCTCGTTTTTAGATTATGCATGTTTGAGATAGCTGCATTTGGACACAATGCTGTGTGATATTAAACAGAAAATGCTGGAAACACTCAGGCAGTCGGGCAGCATCCGTGGAGGGATACTCTCACAGATTCCTCTGAAAGGTCTTTATTCCTCAATTGTGACTTCCCGTCTGTTAAAGGAAACGTTGTCTGCGAAGACAGCTCAACTATTTCGCACACCTCTGCTCTCACACCCTCTCCTCCTGGACAGAGCAAGAGCAAAGGTTCCCCTCGTACTCACCTTCCACTTTATCAGCATAGTATTTGATGGATCATCCTTCACTATTTCTGACTACTTCAACATTATTTCACACAGGACATATATTGTCCCCTTGCAGTATTGTAACCGTATGGATCTCATCAACTCCCCAGGACGCGCTTCATTCCCCATTAAACAATCCCCATATATCACTTCCTTATTTACCAGCAACACTTGACATTTTACTACTCCCACCACCTTCTCATCACTCGGAGACCCAAGAAGTGTTTCCAGGTGAAGCAGCGATTCACTTGTACTTTCAAACCCGTGAATAGCATTTGGCGATCACTGCAGAAAACTCACGCCGGAGAAGCCTAAAGCAGGTTGTTGAACAGCTGTTCAGAGCCCCTGCAATCAATTTACAGGAGTGCCCTCTGATTCCCGTTACCGGCCATGTTAATTCACCATCGCACTCGCACTCAGTCCAAATTGCCTGCGGTCTTCCACATTGTTAAAATGAGGCCCAACACAAGCTTCAAAAACAACACTGTCTTTCGCTGTGTGTATTCAGACATATGGACTGGATATAGACTTCCATCTGTTGGCAATTCACCCTTACTCTCTGGAGCAGAACTGGTCATTTCTGCCTGTCACCCATCTATGCTTTTGGGGTAGTCTTTCAGACAATTGACTGGCCTACTGGGCACTCCCGCAATCCAGCAGTAACAACAGATAACACAGGGTAAGAAGAAAAACGCAACTACCTGTTGAACTCATGTTGACACGGATGTTCCCTTTGTTCTACCTATATCTCCCCACCTTACCGGACATTGAAAACTATTTTTTATTATCATTCCCAGTTCTGGCAGAGGGCTTTGGACCCGAAATCTGATCCTCCCTCCACGGATGCTGACTGTGCTCAGTGGTTCCATATTTTGTTACTATTCAGGTTTCCAGAATTTGCAATGTTTTTACATTCTCTTTCACAATCCATGCCTGTGTTATTCAGTAGCAGGAGTTGGAAAAGCTCAATTCCTGTTGCAGTTTGCGACTGGTCATCAGTGGGGATGGGGTGCGATTACCAGGAGATGCAATATATTTGGTCTATTTATAAATGATGTTGTGGGGCATTGAAATAGTTGCATGAGAGGAGAATACACACCCGTAATTAGAGGTCACTGGAGTTTTGCGATCTGTTGCAAAGATAATGTCAAGAATCTCTGGTCCCAGAGGCAATGCACCTGGAATGCAAAAATGACAGCGCGGTTTGTATCATCATATTGTATCAGTGGAAGAAAAGTCTCAGAACATACATTTTTGTTAACATTGGTGAGAACAGTTTCCGTTACCTTTCATGGGATGTTGCTGGTAATTCCGTCATTTATTATCCATCTATGTCATTGAACACAGTGACATGTTGGGTCATGTCACGGGACAGTTCGGAGTCAACTGTATTGGTGAGGCTGGAGTCACATGGAGGTCAGACTGTGAGAGCGGGAGATTTACGTCGGTTCAGGTGTATGGTAGGGCAGGTGTGTATCCTTGTGTTCATCTTTGCGGATGCTGGCAGGTGCATTTAGTTCCATTAATTGAAGTTTCCAGCTGCCGCGATGGTGCCCACTGGGAGTCAGCAGATACCAAATGGTCCAGTCCATTGCAGAAGACTTGACGAATTTAGTAACCAGAAACCTAGAAAACAGGAGCAGCATTATGTCATTCAATGCTCTGAGCCAGCTCCACTATTCACGATCGCCGTCCATCATCGTTTTCTACCCATTTCGCTTGAAATCTCCAACCACCAAGAGCAATGGCTAACTCCTTCTTGAATATATTTAATGATTTGACTTCAGCTGCTTTCTATGGTGAAGAAATCTACAAGTTCACCTCGTCTTACTTTAAGCGTCTTCCCTTTATCCTGAGACTATTAATCTTTGACCTAATCTACCCGGCATCAGGAACATCCTTCTGCATCCATTCTGTTCGTTTCTGTCAGAGTTTTGTCGGTTAATCTGAACTGACCTCTCGTTTTTCTACACGAGAATGAAAATAAGCCTAATTGGTTCAATTTATCTTCGCACATCAGTCCTGCCATCCCAGAAATCAGTCTGGTGAACTATTTCTGGACTCCCTCCATTGCATGAACTTATTTCTCCAACAAGGAGACCAAACCTTCACGCAATACTCAAGGTGCGGTTTCAACAGGACGTTGCGTAATTTCCGTAAGACAACCATGTTCCTGCACTCGAAACCTCTCGCTCTGGTGGCCAGCATAACATTGGCCTTCTTTGTTGCCTGATGCTCTTGTACGATTACCTTCATCGACGGACGAACATAGATTCCCGGGTCTCACTGCATCTCCCTTTACAGATAGCACCATTCAGATTATCCGCCTTCCTGTTATTGCTACCAAAGTGGACAAAGTCATGTTTGTTATCCACATTCTATCTGTCATGTATTTCTTAACTTCCTCACCCAGTTCAAATCAATCGGCAGCATCTCCGCATCCTCTCCAAGGATCACTTTCACAGACAGATTTTGATCTTCCACAAACCTGGCTATGTTACAGTTAATTCCATTATGAAAATCATAAATTGTAATTTAGAACAACTGGGGTACTGGCAGAAATTCCGGTGGTGCCCCACTAATCACTGCCTACTACTTGGAAAACGGCCTATTTATTCCCACTTTATGTCCTGTTGACCAGCCCAAGCCCATATACATCTTATCCCCAAGCCCATGTACTTTAACTTTGCCTGCTAATGTGGAATATCACTGAACTTTGAAATGCACTACATTTTCTGGTCCCTGTTTATCTGTTCTGCTGGTTGTATCCACAAAACATTCCAGCAGATTCAGTAAGAATGATTTCATTTTACAAATCATTGTCGAATTTGTCCGACCCCTTTCAGTTTTCTCCTCCTTACAGCTTCTACCATAGTCTCGAATGATCCACACCACTGATGTCAGACCGAGCATGCTCAGTTAGCTGAAAGGTAAGGGAAGAAACGGCTCCTTCCACCAAGAGTTGTTAACTATTTAGCGCTATTGAGTTGATGAGCCATGGGGGTTCGATCAGGTAAATGTTGGCACTGTGACACAACACATAGTGGTACACGTGAAAAAACAAACTGCTGACGGGAGAGCATTCAAGGGGCATGATTATGAGGAATGAGGCAGAGAGTTTGGGAGTTTGATGAAAGGGATCACGCCTCTCTGGAGCCTTTAGCTACAGGTTCCTCCACTAGGATCAGAGCGAATCATGTTGCGGACGGACAAGGGGGCGGATCTGGAGGAGGGAGAAACTGGGAAATCTCTTCACCCAAAATATCAAACTCCTCCCCAACCCCCATCCTCAACGGCCCTCACCTTAAATCATTTTCCTAAACTCCCTCAGTTCCTTCAGAACAACATTTCTTAGGGTAGGTAGTCTGTGGAAGTTCAGGTCACGGACTAACAGTAACAGCTTCCCTTTAAGTTAGAAGAGCAGGTAACACCCCAGCTAATGTGTTCAACTCCAAACAGCAATGAACTCCACACTGAGCATTTCTTCAAGCCCTCAATGCGAACAATACCATCGTTATACAGTTTAATTTCCAACTCAATAACACTGGGAAGTCCATCAGGAGACAGAGTTGGTGAGGGTGAGATGGGGGACACCATCCTGAGCTCATCCACAGAAGCTGAAATGCATGTGTGTCGCTGGTGTGTGATGGAAACTGGGGAAGTGCAAGAGATGTGAATTAGTGCGGACAAACCGAGTGTTGTGATGTTGGGGATAAGAAGGCCCTAGGAAGGCTTGGCGAAATCTATAAATAACAATGCGATTAACCAAATAGAGACAGTCTGGGCGGGAAGCTGACGTCCATAAGTAAACACAAGGTGTCTGTGTAAATAGAATTCGGTGCAGTGCGTAAGCTCAAGAGTTTGGAGGGCTTCATATTTGCAGAATACCTTGGAATAGTCCACATCACAAGTAACCAAGGTGAGAACAAGCTTTAAGATTCAGACAGGGACAGGTGGCACAGCGAAGGAATGACATAGACTGCAAAACTTAATCTTTCAGCAGATCTGATTATCCGAAGGCGTTGAACAGAAACACAAGGAATCCCTGCCAGAACCCTTCGTCATCCTCTGTCATTTCCAATAACCATGTCTAGAGATGCTACCTTCCTCCTTGGACCAGAAACATACTGATAAGGAAGTTTATAAACTCATCCTCATCCATGTCGCTTCTATTATTGCTGCTCCAGTCCACATTTGGACATTGAAGTCCCTCACTTTCACTCCACCATGGATTTGGTACATCTCTACTATTCGCCTGAAAACTTTTTCTTCACTGTCCTCCCCGCTGCTTTCCTAGAGAGCAGACCCGACAGTCTAAAACTTTAACGATCGCTTCTGAATACAAACCAGATTTTTCCCCGATCATTGAAGAAAATCCTCTCTATCGCCGCCGTATATTCTTGAGTAACTATTTCTACAATACATATTCTCCACATCTTGCTCCAATACATATAATGGATGATAATTCAGCAACCGTGACTATGTTCTTTGGAAAAGTCTCTGCAATGAGGGATGGGTTAGTAATTTTGTTGATGACACAAAGGTTGGAGGTGCTGAGGATAGTGTGGAGGTTTGTCGGAGGTTACAGTGGGACATAGAGAGGATGCAAAATCGGGCTGAGAAATGGCAAATGGAGTTCAACCCAGATAAGTGTGAAGTGGTTCATTTTGGTAGGTTAAATATGATAGCAGAATATAGTATTAATTGTAAGACTCTTGACAGTGTGGAGGATCAGAGGGATTTGTGGGTCCGAGTCCACAGGACGCTCAAAGCAGCTGCGCGGGCTGACCCTGTGGTTAAGATGGCATACGGTGTATTGCCCTTCATCAATCTGGGAATTGAATTTAGGAGCCGAGAGGTAATGTTGCAGCAATATAAGACCCTGGACAGACACCCCCCCCCCCACCCCCTTGGAGCACTGTGCTACAAGAAGGATGTGGAAACCATAGAAAGGGTGCAAAAGAGATTTACAAGGATGTTACCTGGACTGGGAAGCATGCCTGATGAAAGCAGGTTGAGTGAACTTGGCCATTTCTCCTTTGAGGGACGGAGGATGAGATGTGACCTGATAGAATTGTATACGATGATGAGAGGCATTGATCGTGTGGATAGTCAGGGGCATTTTACCAGGGCTGGAATGGTTGCCACATGAAGACAAAGCATTAAGGTGCTGGGGACCAGGTACAGGGGAGATGTCAGGGGTACGTTTTTTACTCAGAGAGTGGTGACTGCGTGGAATGGGCTTGTGGAAATGGTGGTGGAGGCGGGTAGGATAGGGTCTTTTAAGTGACTTTTTGATAGGTACATGGAGCGTAGAAAAATAGAGGGCTATGGGAATGTCGAGCAATTTCTAAGGTAACGTCATGTTCGGCACAATATTGTGGGCCAAAGGGCCTGTATTGTGCTGTTTGTTTTCTCTGTTTCTATGTTTCTAATTGCCTCTGTAGCTCGAAGCTCTCTAACGCGATGACATAAACGTA
This sequence comes from Pristis pectinata, assembly GCF_009764475.1. Lineage (NCBI taxonomy): Eukaryota > Metazoa > Chordata > Chondrichthyes > Rhinopristiformes > Pristidae > Pristis > Pristis pectinata. The sequence continues at coordinate 15,154,459 of NC_067450.1, forward strand.
AACACTTTTGGCTGGGCCCTGAAACACGATGACGGCTAAAACGGTACTAGAAAGATCCTGATACACTGCCGAACCGCATATATACCTGGCAGCGACCAGATACCCGGAGGGACACACACCCGTGCCAGGCTCCTGATGCACTGTGTAACTCCACAATCCTCTTGGAGGGTGCTGACATACGATCTACTTACTCCTTGATCCTATTTCTTATGTTTCCAAAATATCTGTGTCTGCTCACCCATTCTAGTTCAGTTATCCTTTATTTCCCCTCGTGATTCTGCTGTTGAAAAATCTCCTAATTATTTTGGGAATGGGCTTGCTTGTTTCTTCCTCTAATGTAGGGAAATTCATTTATAACATTCCAATGTGTGCCCAGACAGTTGGTCAATCACAATACACGTCAGGCTTCCCTCGACCTAATTTCTCTCTCTGCGTTCAGCAGGAACCTTTGTGCATGATTCAGTGGCTGTAGAATTAAATGAAACACTCCACAGAAATTCTGCCAGTCTCGAAATTCTTGGCAATCTGTCTCTTTCGAGGTCCAGCATCCCAGACCATGTTCTGGATACACTAATAAAGTGGAGTCTGTGAAGAGTTGGGCGGGTGGGGGGGGGGGGGTTAGTGTGGTGGTGGTGATGGGGGGGGGGGGGTTCAGCATTTAGATCCCCGGAAGCTTAAAGGCACGGATTCAGTGGAGGTGTGGAAATACGGGAGGGGCAGCATCGCTGAAATGAGGCTATGAGAGGAGCCCGCTTGAGCAGGAGACTAACGGTAGAGCATATTTCTCTAACGGTAGACTTGAAAAGGTTCATGAACTGGAATTGAGATGTTCAAACAGGATAATAGTGGATTGGTGGCCAAAGCAGGGAGAAGCGTCGGGTTTCTGGGTCAACCGGACACGTTGAGTGTTAGGGGACGGTTACCAGCGCTTCAGACAAGATAAAGATGATGAAGGTTGAGGGAAGGAGACAAACATGAAGGACAGATCACTCCAACAGGATAGAATGAAAAGACCAGGTGGCTTAAGCAACAGGGACAAGGCAGGAGGGACAATATTTTGGAGGTGGAACTGACCGGGTCTGACAGTAAGGGGGTACTATATGAGGAAAATCTGAGGGTCAAATGGATCACTCAGTGAAAATGATCCATCGTCTCTTTCTCTCCAAGTGCCCCGAAGATCCATGTAATCAAACCTCTCACTGATACTGTCCCAGTGGAACCCCTGTCCATTCACAGAGTGCCCCAGGTAATCTGCCGAAGGGTTGAAGTAACTGCCTCCACCAGAAATGTGATGTCAGCACCAGACACATCTCCCTTTCCCTCTCCATTCACCATTCAGAAGGGACAGTTACCTCTGTAATTAACATTGACCCACCTCTGTGCACCATCTTTCCGATTCTTTTACCTCTCACCATCCAACAATTCAAGGAATCGAACTCCTTGCTAGTGAAGCAATGATTCACTTGCACTTCCTACCGTTTTTTGTTCGGGTCTCACGATGTGGCCGTCTCTGCACTGGGGAAACGAAAAAAAGAGTGCTGACCACGTTACAACGTGACCCCGCCTCTCCGCTCCCTTTTATTTGATAAAGGTGACTTTGAGATTCAGGTCTGAATGCACTTCAGTTCTGCATTCCACACCCACTCTGTGTCCTTCAGCCTTAAGATGTTAGCTTTACACACAGCCCCAGCGTAAGTCAAGTAACAGCACCGCGTCTCCCCGTAAGGCACGTGAAAGACCTCTGTGCTCAACATTGAACACAGCACTTTCAGATACCCAGTCTCTTCTGTCTATATTAGATCTTTTCTTCTGATGACAGGTCCTGAAAGTTGAATGTTCATTAAGTTGCTTTGTCCTTCCTCCTCAGATACTGCGTCTTCCATTTTCTCCTCCTATAGGCAGGTGTACCGGCCCTTCCGGCCCTCTCTTGGCAATATACGTCTACCGGTCTCTCAATACTCTTTTCTGTGTCCTGTAACACGCTGGTTTTCCAACTACGGTTTTAAAGAAATAAGGAGAACAATAACATTAACTCCCTCACTGTCCCTCTAAGCAGATACTGTCTGATCTGCTGAGAATTTCCAGCACATTCCGTTTTATTTTAATTTGAATTAACAACAGTGGAACACCTACGCATCCCCATGTTGCCAATGCCCTGCTCTCTTTCTGTGCCAACATACCAACAATGTGTTTTTCAAAATTTGTTCTGCAGGAAACAAATAGCTGTGCTTGTTGTGGGAGCAGGTAATGAAGGACAGGCAGGAATCAGTGCACCATCAGGCGAACGTTCACCTTCACAACGCAGTTAATGTCCTAGTGTGAAGGTATGATTATTACTTTAAACCTGTCGACCAGCGTGTCTGTAACCGTGTAAATTCCTGCAGAAAAATACATCAGTGAATTGACTTCATTCAAGTGCATTTGACTAATTCGTGCAATCTTAAATACTGAGTTTTGACTTGAGACATCTTGCATTTGACCATTTCATGGATGATGTTCAACAGAAACACAAGCAGACACTGCGGGCACAAACCTAAAACTGAGAATGAACACGATCCCGATGAGGGAGAAGGTGAAGGTTTTCCAGCTGGTTGATCGATATGCTGAGTTCACGGTCATTTCCACTGTTCGAAATCGGAGACACAGCTAATATGCACTAAGTAGATAGACGGGTGACCACCAACAAAAGTAGAGCAAGCAGGCAGTTAGTGCAGGATTCTCCTGTGGTTATTCCTCTCGACAACGCCTATACCCATTTGGATACTGCTGGGGGAATGACCTGTTAAGGCTCAGCAACAGCAGTCAGGTCAGTGGCACAGTGGTCGGCTCTGAAGCTCAGCGGGAAAGGGTACAGTCAGGTAGAGCAATAGTTGCAGGAGATTTGATTGTTAGGGGGACAGGCAAGTGAATATATGACCGCAAAAGAGACGCCGGGATGGTGTGTTGCCTCCTGGCTGCCAGGGTTCAGGATATCTCGGAGCGGCTGCAGAACATTCTCAAATAGGAAGTAGGCAGAGGTCGTGGTGAATATTGGTACCAACAACATAGAAATAAAGGAGAAGTGGTCCTGCGCAGTAAGTATAAGGAGTTGGTAAACAAACTGAATAGCAGCACCTCGAAGTTACTAATTTCTGGTTTAGACCCAGTGAGTCGTGTTAGTCAGGGCAGGAATAGAAAGATAGAACAGGTGAATGTGTGGCTGAGGAACTGGTCCAGGGGGCAGGGTTTCAGGTTCTTGAAACCTCTTCTGGGGCAGGGGCGGAATCTACAAGAGGGACCGGTTGCACCTTCACTGGAAGGGAGCAAATATCCTGGCTGGGAGGTTCGCTAATGCTATTCGGGAGCGTTTAAACGAGTCTGTCAGTGGGATGGGAACCAGACCAGCAGGTTAGTAAGTGGATCGATTGTGACGTAGGTAGAAATTATGATCAGTAAGCGGGTAAGGAAGAAGAGGTTGGAGCTAGGTAATAGAATCGATAGGATGGGCGTGTTGAGGTGTGATTATTTTCGTGCCAGGAGTATTAGCGTTGAAGGTGATGAAGCTAGATCATGGGCGAATACGTGGAATTGTGATGTTGTGGCCATTACAGAGACCTGCTTGGGAGAGGGACAGGACTGGATGCTTAATGTTCAACGGTTTCTATGTTTTAGAAAAAAAAAGAGAGGAGGTAAAAGAAGGGTTTCGCTATTATTCATGGAGAATATCAGCTGCACAAAGAGGGAACATAATGGTGGGCTCATCCGCTGAGTCCGTATGGGTGGAATTCAAAAATAAGCAATCTTTCTGATGGATGACACTGCAGATCCCCCAATAGCCACGGGGACATTGAGGAACAGGTGCGCAGGCAGATTAGGGAAAGGTGTAAATACAACATGGTTGTTGTCGTGGGTAACTTCGTCTTCTCTATCAAAGAGGGAGCTCCTTAGTGCAGAAGGTTTAGTTGGGGAAAAAATTGTCAGGTGCATCCAGGAACATTTCTTAAATCGGTATGTCGACAGTCCAACGAGAGAAGGGGCCATACTGTACCCGGTGTTGTGTAATCACCCTGGCCAGGTGACTGATCTTTCAGTGAGAGAGGAGTTAGTGAACAGTGACCACAATTCTTGAAATATTAAGATAACTATGAACAAGTATGGACCTTGCGGGAGAGTATTAAATTGGAGCAATTACGAAAGTATTCGGAAGGAACTATGGAGAGTGATTTGGGAAACGTTATTTTTGGACAACTCCACATGTGGATGGTGTTCACAAACCAACCGCGCCGAGTACATAACAGGTAGGTGCCAGTAATACGGTAGGACAAGGAGGGCAAGGTAAGGGAACCTCGGGATGTCCAGAAAAGTGGTGAATTTAGTCAAGAAAAAGAAGGAAGCGTATGCAAGATTGAGGAAGATAAAATCAAACGGAACCCTTGAGGATTATAACGACGCTAGAAAATTCTCAAGAAAAGAATGAAGAGAACCAGAAAGGGCCAAGAAATGTCCTTGGAAAGCGGTATTAAAGGAAATACTGAACCATTCGATAAATACATCATCAGCAAGAGGATAACGAGGGAGAGAGTAGGACCACTCAAGGATAAATGAGGGAACATGTAATTGGAAACAAAGGATGTGTGCGAGGTCCTAAATGAGCAAATATGGGACGGTTAGTTAGTTCGCAGACGGTACAAAGATTGCTGGTGCTGTGGATAGTGTAGATTATTTTCAAAGGATACAGCGGTATGTACATCAGTTGCCGATATGGGCGGAGAAACAGCAGATGAAGTTAATACGGCCAAATGTGAGGCGTTCCACGTTGGGAAATCAAATGCAAAGGGGCAATACACTGTTCATTACAACAGCCTTAACAGTGTTGATGTACAAAGGGATCCTGGCGTCCAAGTTCATAGCTCCTTGAAAGTGGCTGCACAGATTTATAAGCTGCACAGAAGGCGAACGGCATTCTTTCGTTTACTTGTTGAGGCACTGAGTGAAAGAATTGGGAAGTTATGTTGCAGCTTTATAAAACTTTAGTTAAGTTGCATTTGGAATATTGCATTCAATTCTGGTCAGCCCATTATTGGAAGGACTTCCAGGCATTTGAAAGCCTGCAGAAGTCTTTTACCAGGATGCTGCCTGGATTAGAGGGCATGTGCTGCAAGGAGACATTGGACAACCTTAAGCTGTTTTCTCTGGGACAACAAAGACTGCGGGGAGACCGGATAGAGTATTGCAAGATCATGTTAGCCATTGGTTAGGTAGACAGCCGGTATCTTTTTCTCAGTACCGGAATGTTTCATCCTGGAGGGCATGCACTGAAAGTGAAGGGGTAAGTTCAAAAAAGTTGTCGGGGGATGGTTCCTCCACGGAGAGTGGTGGGTGTCTCGAATGCGCTGCCAGCGATGCTACTGGAGGCAAATACGACAGAGCCGTTCGAGAGGCTCATGGATGGGCACATGAATATGCCGGAAATGGAGGGAAATGGATATTGTGTAGCCGGAAGGGGTTGCTTAGTTATGCATTTAATTACTAGTTTAATTAGCTCGAAACATCAAGGGCCGAAGGGCCTGTTCCTGTGCTGTACCCTTCTATGTTCTATGTGGTTAGGGGAGCAAATGTCATATTTCCATGGTTGATGATGATACTGAAGCAGTGGGGCTGTGGGCCCGGTGAAAGAAGTAATTGCTTCAAAACGACATGGTCAAGGTAAGTGCATGGACAAGAGGGTGGTAGATTGAATGTAAAGCGGAAAGAATGTGAGCTTATACACACTTTGGCATAAATCAGTAAGCAGTGTACTGCTTTAAATCGAGATCTATTGGGCAATGTTGGTGTTCAAGGGGACACTGATAGATTTGTACGCAATTTCCTGTACTGCTGGAACGATTAGGAAAGCACCCGGAATGCTAGCATTTTTAGGAGAATACAAGTGTGCAGGCAGGAAGATGTTTTACAGAAATTTTATGTGGCCTTGGTGAAAATACACTTGGCAGTATTGTGTAGTTTGGTCTCCTCCGCTGAAGAAAATGCAGGAAGAAGGACCTGGATGATCACACAGTGTGTGACCCGCGTGGGACGGGACTTTGGGCACAGGGCGACACAGTGATCACGGGTCCAGGGGATAAGACGGTCAGTGAGCTGGTTCGCAAGACAATGTTCATTGTTTTCGACTTGATTATTGTATAATCCTGTTGTTAATACCTTTCATCACAGAGCATCAGAACATGAGAACGTCCGTCAACACCAGGGATAGAGGCACGGACGGAAATGGAAATCCTGTGACCACGGCGACAAAGAAGGACACAGGTGTGTTACGGAATTCATTACTGAATAGAAAATGATCTGATAATGAGTTCGGATCTGCAGCAAAAAATCGCGATCCCCAAAAGAACATTGAACAGTGAAGGAGCTGAGCAGATAAGGGGGTAGATAACATCCAAAGGGGCAGCACGGTCACAGATAGGGTGGGACAGGAAATGTGTGACAGAGCTCACTCGTTGGGGATTCAACTACGACGAATGAGCAAATGGAAAAAGTCATTGATGGAAAATGTCACAGAGGCTTCACCTGAGTGGTGCCAAAATCTGTGCCGATAGCTGGACACATGGGATACATTAAAACTGGGACTAAGGAAGTGTTGTTGAAGGCGGTAAAGTGTGAAGTGGCGTGTGGAGGTAGGAATGAGCTGGGTCGTTTGCTGAGGAGTTGAAAATAGGACTGAACAATGGTCCAATCAACATCAACCAGCCCCAGTTCTGAATTTATGAAGGAAGGAATGTCATTAAGGGGTTAGATGAAAATGTTTGGGCCGTGAACATTGCTGTTAGCAGTTCCTGCATCGATTCCCGAAGACTGGGAATCCAACAGCCAAATCCATCTTCGTTGTGCGAGTATGACTCCATTGACTGTGGCACATTCTCCTTGACACCAACTGACCTCAGTTTTACCCCACGAGCTCAAATGTTTCCTTTATGTCAGAGGCGGTCAATATCACCTCAGCAATGGAAGGCATGAGGCATGTTTATGGTCCATGTTTGGATCAAGACTGTGATGAGGCTTGGAGATGACTAGTTCCGGCAAAACCCAACTGGGGCATTCTGTACACAACTTACGGTTGAAGACAGGACCAACGACGCCAATCGCTTTGCTTTTCATTCACATCGGAGACTGTTTGGTTTCAGTTAGTTAGATTAGTTTGTTTCTGCTACTTAGAAGCTGGACAAACCTGGATAATTGTCCACATTACCGGATTTGGAGTCCAGTGTTGGAATATCTGGAAAGGTTGTTTGGATGACCAGATTATTTTTTTTCTGGAGCACAGTTCTACAGCCCACAACTGGGATGTATTAAATTCACGGAGCCTTTGTTGTGGACAATGTTCACAGTCCTTCCTTGATATCAGGCGCAATGAATAGAATTGGCTGGAGACTGGCTTCTACGACGGCGGGAACTTCAGCATGAAGCCTGGTCACCCACTTTGCATTTCAGGCTAAACATGCGGGCTCATATTTCAATGTTGCATTTAGCATTGAGTTCAGGGAGCAGATTGTTTGAAGATGGGACGATTCTTGTAGCCCCTCCTTGCGTTAGTTGTGTAACGGTCCACCAGAAATAATGACTTCATTCATGACAGTGGCTGGGAGGGTCACGAAAGAAGGGTACTGCGGGACGGGCGGTGCTGATCAAACGCAAGAGCAGCTGTTCTGCGGGACCACTGAACCTCAGCAGGGGCAAACCCAAGGAAGGGCCAGTGCAGGACTGAGGGGGGAACAGGTTCTGGGGGTACCAATGGGAGGCATATTACTGTGCAACGGGTAACGTCCCGTAATTGCTGAACTGTCAGAGGCTTTTTTCCCACGAAGTGCCAAACCGTGGGATGTGCTTTAATGTGGGAGCACCCTGTTCTCCCAGTTACCATCTGCCAGATGAACCCAGCCTACCTTCGGTCCACATCACATATATCCCAAAGTAGTGTTGGACGGAACATTCTCCTTGTTTGGAATGCAAGTGTTGATGTACTTATTTCCTGTATTTTCCTGCAGCTCAGAGCAGCTGTCAATGGCTGTTTCTCACACCACAATTTGGCATCTGCTCCTTCAAGGTTGGGACCGTCCTGCTTCTGCTCCTTTTCCTGATCCCGGTTGTTACATGAAACAGAGGTTGGAAGCGTAGCATCGTACAGCCCCGCTACCCCTCGCGGTTGAATGGCATATCCTACCTGATTCAGCTTGCCAGCCGGTGTGACAATAGGCCCCCCTACTATGTCTTGTTGGTCACCAGCTCCCCCGGTCAGTTTGAGGAGCGCTCGGCCATCCAACAGACCTGGAGGAGCGAATGACGGGTCGGCGGAGCCACGTCGGTTACCTCCTTCCTGTTGGGACACGGAAGGGAGCGGCAGGACTGGATACTGCGGGAGGGCGCTCTGCACCAGAACATCATACAGGGAGATTTCGAGGACAGGTACTACAACCTGACTCTCAAGGTGCTGCTGGGTCTGGAGTGGCTCTGCTGTTCCTGTCCCTCCCCCTCCTTCATGATGAAGACCGACTCCGACATATTCGTCAACACCGACTATCTGATGGAGCTCCTGATCCGAGACCCACGCAGGAACTTTGCCACCGGTTTAATTGTGAAGAACCCCAGGCCCGACCGTTCTAAATACAGCAGGTTTTACGTCAGCAAAGAGGAGTATCCTGGGAAAATGTACCCAACTTACTGTTCTGGCATCGGGTACGTCCTCTCCAGTGAGCTGGCCTGCCGTGTGTGGAACATTTCCGAGAGGGTGCCCATGTTAAGATTCGAGGATGTTTACGTGGGTCTTTGCCTGGCGAAGCTGAAGGTAGAACCGGTGAAAATCCACCCCTGGTCCATCTTCTACGGCCACCGGGTCCGGTTCTCCATCTGCTCCTACCGGCACCTCGTCACCTTGCACCACATCAGCCCCTCCGAACAGCTTCTCTATTGGAGATGGCTGCAGGACTCGGCCGATGAGAAATGCCCGGCAGACGCGTGACGGAATCTGATTTACCTATTTCGACCCATCAGAGGGCTGGAAGGATTTATTCAGCACCGGATAGTGTAGGTATAAAGAGGGAGAGCGGGTGATGGGAGAGAGTTAATGATGGGAGAAGCAACTGATGAAGGAGCGGGGTTATTGGTGTGGATCAGAGAGTGCGAAGGGATGAGAATGCTAGAGAGTTAAACAAGAGAAAGGCCGATGGGGAGAACGTGGTGTGAGCGCGGCGATAAGTGAGTGAGCGAGTGGGCGGACTTCGCTGGCAGGAGAATTGGAGCGATGGAGAGTAAAGGGCATAGAGAGAGAGAGAGAGGGAGAGAGAGAGAGAGAGAGAGAGAGAGAGAGAGAGAGATCGGTGGAACTGGAGAATGAAGAACAGAGGGGGACTGGGTAATAATGGATAGGTGAGGGATAATATCGGGAGCGGTGATACAGGGGGGATCTGGGAAAATGGAAAGAAATTGGGCAGGAATTGAAATACGTTCATAAGGTGTTGAGCAATGTTTGAAACGATGTGAGGAAAGAGTGCTGAAGGAATGAGAGCGGAGGAGAAAGGAAAGACTTGAGTTGGGCAAGAGAGAAGAGTTAGCGAGAGAGGGAGTGACAGGCAAGGATAGTGAGGCTGGAAACGAGGCAGCAGTGAGCAAGGATGAAGGGTAGCCAGCGGAGGAAGCGATCAAGTGCCAGAAAGAGGAGATGGCAGTGAGAGTCGTAGATTATGGGTGAATAGCGCATAGAGATAAAGCGAGTCGCGGGCTGGTAGTGGAGATGAAGAGCGGAAAGAGCGGCAGTGAGAGGGACAGTGAAAGAGATGAGTGAGGAGCGAGTGGTGGCAAAGCTGGAAGGAGGCGGGGTGAGCGGATAGGGAAACGGAAGGATGTGGTAACGGAAGACAAAACATTGGTAGTGATAACGGGAAGGAAGTTAGTGGGTGAAGGCTTGCAGAATGGAGGGACAGGTTGTCGGGAGAGAAGGCAACGAGGCAGAGATAGTGGGTCCGAGAGAAGAAAGAGAGAACTACAGTGGGGAGAAGGTTGAGATAGAGGGAGGTCTGTAGCGTGAAGAGGAAGGAGGCGATTTGTGGAGATATAAAGTGTAAGCAAAACAGGAGAGATGGCGGTTGGTCAGACAAGGAGAGGTGGGAAGGAGAGGTGAGGAAGAGGAAGGTGTAGAACATGGTTAGAAAAGTGGGGAAGTAAGTCAGGAAAAATAACCTCAGTAAGAGATAAGGGAGGCGAGACTGGGACGAAGATAGATAACAGTACGTTTGCAGAGGCAGTAAGCGAGAAAATAGAAAAAGGCGGGGGAGAATGAGAAAGCAAGGGGAAATTTGGATAAATTTGGGAGAGAGGGTGAAGAAGTGAAGTAGAGAGAGGAAGTGTGGGGGTATGAAGGAGAGAGAGGATGGGGCAAGGAATGTGTTTTAGATGAGATCCTCCACCGCGTCTACCTTTGTCAGGATTACACTATCGTCGGTTGGACATGGTCTGATGGGGAAATTATCGGTGGCAACATCCAGAGTGCCTTATTTTGTGTTGAAAGGTTACAGTGGTCTTTATGTTACGGTTGAAGTCAGAAACCACCTCTCAACTTGTCGGCCCTCGGTGGAACCAGTTGCAGACCGTGCACGCGGAGTCTTCTGGAGGGTATTATTACACAGACATCCTAACGATTTATAACTTCCGGTGACTGACTGATCAAGTCACCCTTCGCGACAGCAGTACCCCTGTTGCTCTATTAAACACTTTACGTTTCATTTCCAGCTTCCTGTTGATGTATCACTGAAGGTTGAACTGCTTCTCTCCCCTTTCCTTTCCCCAAGCGTGCAGGGATTGCGTGTCAACGACCTCTTCCTTTTTTTGCCTGGCATCCTGAGTCAGCTGAACGCACAACTGAACATTAGCACACCGTTGTGTTTGGTTGAAAGAGTTCTGGATTTGTCTGCATCAGGGAAGTGCTGATGAATGGGCTTCATCTGACCATCAGCATCTCCAAAGACGTTGGGGCGAATCCAGAACTTTTAGAGGTTAAGTTGTCAATATCTTAAACGTTAAGGAGTCTTGTAGAGAGTCAAACACAGGTAGATTAGAAAATAAAATAACTGATTAATTTGGTAATTTTCGTGTCTCCCTCCCTGTCTCTTTCCACTTTCTGTACATCACCGTGTGCTCGCGGTATCTTCTGGGCATGATCGCATGTTAGGCTTTGGCTAATATCTTGGTATTTTTGCCACAAACCGTCCTCACTCTACCGCCGCCCAGCCCGATAATGTGGATTCAGTTGGTCAATTTTTTTTCAGAGATATCTAAAGAAGAGAGTGGGAGAGGGAGAAGTGAGAGCGAATTAAAGAAAAGGCGAATTATATTTAGAAAGGCGGGGTGGAGTATTTAGGGAGCGAGAGAGACAGATAGAAAGAGAGGAGAGAGAGAATGAGAGAGAGGAGAGAGAAGGGGTAGCTAAGGTGCTTACTCTGCCATTCAGTTAGATCAAGGTTGACCCATTAGACCAGCGCACACACCCAAATTCTCTCTATTCCTTTAATATTCAATAATCTCTCAATACCCGACAATGATTGAACCTCAGCCATTGGGTAGTGATTCAAAGGATACACCCAGTGCCGGCTTATTCCCTATTGAACCGACTACAGCGTTCAAGATTGTACCGGAAAAGTGTACCCTGTGCAGAGTGTAAAGCTCAATCCTGAGTCAAATTATTGCACCGCTGCATCGGTCATCAGCCATGGAGATACACGAAGTGCAATAGAAGGTTGGTGCGCTGTGCAAATGTAAACTTCCAGGATCCATGTATGTTGACTCCAATTGAAGCAGGTGGAGATAAACATCCGGGCGCACGCAGGACAAGCACTGCTGAGGAGACGCTGGACTCTTGGCCGGTCAATAGCAAGGGGATGCCACGCAGCGGACGCCGAATTCTCGCAGAGCCAGTGGGAGGGACAGTGCCGAGGAAACGTAGCACTGTGAGACTGTTGATGAAGAAGGAGTACCTCACTGCGCGACGGGCAGTGTGAAGTGCTCCGCTGTGGGAAGGACTGCCGAGGGAGTTCCGTACTCTGGGAGGGTCACGGCCGATGGACACCTGCACCGGGAGAGGAACTGTTCCGAAGCAACATGACACTGTGGTGCCGGCTGTTCAGAAGAAGCACCACGCGGGAGATGCTTTACTCTGGGAGCTCTCTGCTTCCCCTGCTACCATCTGCCGGACGCACCCAGTGTACCTTCTGTCCACATCACATATCTCTTGGCTATTATTTTAAAGACGTGTTGGACGTAATGTTCTGGTTGCTTGGAAACCAACTGTTGATTTATTTATTTTCTTCATTTTCCCAAATAAGCATTGCGTCCAGTTCCAGGCCGCAGTTGTGCAGGGTGTGGAGATGGTGGTGAATATGATTCCCAAAACGTTGCCCAGAATGAGGGACTTTCGCTCAATGAGAGAGGTGGAGAAGCTGTGGCTGTTCACAACATAGAAATTTGCAGATGGTTCTTGCAAATGTATTTATAATCAAGTAGGGTACAGTCACGCTGGAGGGACACACGCCGTTCCCACGGCTGGGGGGGCCAAGGGAATAGAGTGAAGGTAATTGGGAAAAGATCCAAGAAGGACATATCTATGCTTGTTACAGGGATCAAGGGGTCCAGCCTGGAATGCAGTGTCGGGGTGTGGTGGATAAACATTCACCTGCAGGTTCGAAGGGGAGCTGGGACGTAAAAGAAATAAATTGCGGGAATGGGGGGTGAGGGCTGGATTTCTCTTTCAGGCAGCTGGTGCGGAGCCGAAGGGCCAAATGGCCTTCTTCTGCCTTTTATCTTTTCTGCAATTCAGGGAGTTAGAACGTGGCCTCTACAAGGGAATAAGGCGTGGAGAAATTTTCTTCATGAGGCTTTGGGTGGGTGCACAACTGTTCTAAGGAACAAGTGTTAACCAAGCGTGGTTTCGTTCCCCTTCAGAAATGAAACTCAGACTGTGTGGAAGCAGAAGGAAGAGCAACGACACAAGGTAAACGCACTGAAAATACAGAGCAATGTCACATTATTTTACAAAGGCCGATGTTGGGGTTCGTTCAGTCTCTCACCAATACTGAGAAATAGGTGTAGGGGTAGTGGAACAACAGAAAATAAGTTTTGTATGAATTCAATTTATCAAAGGAACACCATTCTGAGTGTAATCTCACAAGTCGTCATAGTAGTTGGGAAATGTGAAGGACTCCACTTTGGGGATGAGAACAGAAAGGCAACACTTATTGAGATGGGTTGAAGTGATTGAAGACAGATGTTCAGGGATACCTGGGTGTCCTTTCACAGGACAAACGGTCAACACTCAGGAGCAGCGAGTGTTTGTACCCCATATTGAATTTTATGATGCAGAATTACTGATTTGTCAGGGGATTATCCTGTTCTGCCAACTTGAATCCGCTCCTTCTGATGAAGGTTCTTTGACCTGAAATGTTACCGCTTTCGCTTTCCACAGATGTTGCCCGAACTGCTGTGTCTTCAGTACTTCCTGTTCTTATTTCAAATTATCAGCATTTTGTTGTATATTTATAAAGATCATCACTGTTTCCATGAGCGGCGACCACATTTCAGAGATGTTTCCAAAATAAAACTTTGTCGGAGCGATGTCCCTGATGGAAAATCACAACTAATGTTCCTTCTGAAATCAAGAACCGACAGGAAGGCACCGTCACTTACGTATGAAAATAACGGTCGGTAACCACGGCCAGGAGGGCTGAGTGACTTGGAGCACACGATATCCCTGCTGGAAATGTAGCCTTTTTTTTGTATTGGTATTACTGAACTTCCTGCAACTGGAAATTTTCGGCAAAGTGTTTGACCGAACGTGTTCACAGTGAAATGGTTCAGGAGGTTCTTTGGGTTTTAACCAGCAGAAAGACGGCTCCCTGTCCTCGGACATGTGAGTAATGTTTGAGATGAAACTCGTCCTGCGCGGGGCAGCACCGTTCACACAGAGGGTGGAGCTCATAACCTCACAGAACAAGAATCCGGTCAAATTCACAGCTTGGGACTCGCTGAATTAAGCAAAGAACACCCGCCCATTGGTTGGGATGGAATAACATTGAGGAACTTGTGATATCTACATGGAAATGCAGACAGATTGCACATGCGACCGTGAGTTAGGTTAACGCAACCTCTGATATTCCTGTCTGTGTTTTCTCCATTTGCACTGCTCCCCTCCTCCCGCTGCTTGACCTGTTTCCGACCGGTTCTCCGGCCATTCTGTGAGGGTGGTGGAACAAGGACTGCGGCAGTCCATCTTTACCCCGTGCAGGGGACTTCAGTGCTCAGCTCAGTGCTGGTATCCCCCGTCTCCCACAGATACGGCTTTGTGTGCTGCGCCATTTGATCAATGGCCATTTGAATCAGCCATTTTCTTACTGAATGTCAGAGCAGCAACGTCGCCCCCTGCTGCCCTTCACCTTTCTCCTTTAAAGTCCTAAATCTAATCACATTCTCTTTAAATCGCTGTCTCTTCTCCCTCTCGCACTCTCCCTCTTGAGACATCATTGCAAAAAGAGAGCGATCAACAGTGTCTACATTATCGGGCTGGGAGGCGGTAGAGTGAGTTTGTGGCCAAAATACCAAGATCCTGGGCAGAACCGAATATCCGATCATGCCAAGAAAAAGTAACCGGAACAACGTGATGTAGAAAATGAGGAGAGAGACAGGAAGGGAGATGTTTAAATTATGAAACTAATTATTTTATTCTCTGAACCCCCTGTAGTTTGACTCTCCACAAGACTCTTAATCGTACAAGGCAAGAACAATCTTGGCTCTGAAAGTTCTGGATTCGCCCCCAAAGGTCTTTGTAGATGCTGAGGGTCAGATGAAGCACGTTCATCAACACATGTTGCAGATCAATACAGAACTCTTTCAGTCAAGACACAACGGTGCGACAACGTCACCTTAGTTAACAGAATTACATTCCCTCGATTAACAGACTGGTTAGCTCAGAAAATCAAGACAGACAAACGAAATAAAACTCCCCAGTCAAAGAAATTAGGGGTTAGAGCTGAGTGCAATGTGCTGAACTTGCACATTCCCCGCTGAAATATAACTCCATCGTATATGTCTTGACATATTGAAATTGAACGTTCGGCTGTCTCAAGATGCCAGACAATGAACGGGAGAGATTGTTGAGGCTAAATCCCTGAAAGCTTGGTGCAACAGAAGGGGAGAGAGGTCGTGCAATCCTTCGTGACAAATTAGTGAGACGCTGGAATTGTAACTGAAAAAAATGTAATTGGGGTGGAGCTGTCCTCAGAGCAACAAGTGCACTGCAGTCGCAAAGGGTGCCTTGATCAGTCAAGCACCAGACGTTATACCTGATAAGATTGTCATTGTAATAGCGCCCTCTGGATGGACTCGGGTGCACGGGATTCAGACGGTAACACAGAAGGAAGAGAGAATGGGGGTTTCGAACGTTAACCGCAACATAAATGTCACTGTAAAATTTCAAGATAAGACAAGATAAGATATCTTTATTTGTCACATGTACATCGAAGCACACAGTGGAATACATCTTTCTGGGCAGTGTTCTGGGGGCATCCCGCACAAAGGAAGGAACTTTGGATTGTTGCCAGCAATTATTTCCCCAGCGTACCGTGCCCAACCGACGATAGTGTAATCCTGACCAAGGTAGGCGTGGTGGGTAACTCATCTTTAACACATCCCGTGGCCAACCCCATCTCTCTCTCCTCTTTACCCACATACTTTCTTCTCCCCTTTGCTTCCTCACCCTCTCTCTCCCCAATTTCTCCCTCGGCTTTCTCTTCCTCTCACTCCCCTTTTCTATTTCCTCCCTCTCTGCCTCTGCACACATACTGTTACCCATCTCTCCCAGCCTCGCCCCTTCTCTCTTACTGTCTTTTCAACTCACTCACAGCTTTCCCACTTTGCGAACCGCGTTCTCCATCTCCCCTGCTTCACCTCCCCCTTTATCTCTCCTTTCCTGCTCTATCTCCCTCTCTCCTCCTTTGCATCCGCTTTCTATCTCCAGAATCCGTCTCCCTCCTCCAGGCTACGGATCTCCCTCCATCTCAGTGTTCTCCCCGCTAGTGCTCTCTCTGCACCTCTTTCTTCTCCCGACCCTCTCTCTCTATCTCTTCGCCTCCGCTCCCGACAGTCTCTCTTCCCTTCTGTAAGCCCTCTTCCACTCCATTCTTTCTTCCCGTTATCACGACCTATCTTTTGTCCTCTGTTTACACACACTTGCGTCCCCCATCTTCTCTCTGTTCCTACTCTCAACTCTGCCACAACTTGCCCCTCACATTTCTTTCACTCACTTCCTTCTCCACTCTCCGCGCTCTCCATCTCCACCACCAGTCCGCTCCTCCTTCTTTCTCTCCGCACCGTTTCACCAAGAATCTACCCACCCACTCCCCCCAATGCTTCCCCCCCCCACATTCTGGCACTTGCTCCCCTCCCGCCTGCTCACCTTCATCTTCGCCCACTGCTGCATCGTTTCCAGTCTCACTTCCTGTGCCTGTCACTCCCAGGCTCGCTGCTTATTCTCGCTTGCCCAACCTCACTGTCCCGCTCTCACTCTTGCACCACACTCAGCCCATCTATATTCAAACTTCGAAAACACTTTCCCAATTTGTATTGTTTAATTCCCGCCCAACTTTTCTCCACTTCTCCCACCTCTGTCACAGATAACCCTGCATCAACAATCCCGACACTTTTCCCTCTCCTCTCCATGATATCCGTGGCACGTCTCTCCATGATTTCTGAGGCACGTCTCTATCCTTCTCGCCATCGCTCCACACACATCTCCCTCTCCCTACGTCAAACTCTCTCTCTCTCTCTCTTCCCTCTCCATCTGTCTTATTTTCCTGACAGCGTCGTTCGCCCATCCCGTCACTCATTTCTCCCCGCGCCAACACCCCTCTTTCGCCTTTCTCTTGTATTCCTTTCCAATATTCTCATCTTTTTCGCACTCCCAAATCCACTCCAATCGCCTACCCCCTTCTCACGCCTTCTCCCCTCACCAGCTCCCTCTTGTCACCCTATCTCCCCCATTTACAAAACTCTGGTTAGACTACACTTGGGGTACTGTGTCCAGTTCTGGTCGCCTCATTATAGGAAGGTTGTGGAAGCCTTGGAAAGGGTGCAGAGGAGATTTATCAGGAGCATGCCTGGTTTGGAGAGTAGGGATTATGAGGTGAAACTAAGGGAGCTAGGGCTTTACTCTTTGGAGAGAAGGAGGATGAGGGGAGACATGAGAGAGGTATACAAAATATTAAGAGGAATAGATAGAGAAGACAGCCAGCGCCTCTTTCCCAGGGCACCAATGCTCAATACAAGAGGGCATGGCTTTAAAGTAATGGGCGGGAAGTTCAAGGGAGATAACAGAGGAAGGTTTTTCACCCATAGAATGGTTTGTGTATGGAATGTGCTGCCTGGGGTAGTAGTGGAGGCAGATAAGTTGGTCAAGTTCAAGAGATTGTTAGATAAGCATATTGAGGAATTTAAAACAGGGGGATATGTGGAGGAAGGGGTTTGATAGTCTTAGGCGTGGTTTAAAGTTCGGCACAACATGGTTGTCCGAAGGGTCTGTATTGTGCTGTATTGTTCCCTGGTTCTATGCTTCTATTTCCCCACACTCCCGTGCTGAAGAAATAGGTAAATCAGATTCCGTCACGCGTCTCCCGGGCATTTCTAATCAGCCGAGTCCTGCAGCCCCCTCCAGTAGAGCAGTTGCTCCAAAGGTCTGATGCTGTGCGAGGTGAAGAGCTGCCGGTAGGAACCGATGGAGAATCGTACCCGGTGGCCGTTGAAGATGGACCAGGAGTGGATCTTCACCGGTTCTACCTTCAGCTCCGCCAGGCAAAGACCCACGTAAACATCTTTGAATCTTAACATGGACACCCTCCCGGAGATGTTTCACACACGGCAGGCCAGCTCAGTGGAGAGGCCGTACCCGCTGCAGAAACAGTAAGCTGGATACATTTACCAGGGTACTCCTTCTTCCTGATGTACCACTTGCTGGATGTGTCGCGGAAAGTTCTGGCGCCTTTCACAATTCACCCAGTGTAGACGTTACTGCGCGTTACCCGGGACAGAGGATTCATCAAATATTCGGTGTTGACGAACATGTCAGATTCGGTCTTCGTCAGGAAGGAGGCAGAGGGGCAGGATCAGCAGAGCCACTCCAGACCCAGCAGCACCTTGAGGGTACGTGTCCTCGAAATCTCCCTGGATGATGTCCCGGTGCAGAGCGCCCTCCCACGGTATCAACTCCTGCCGCTCCCGTCCGTGTCCGAACAGGATGACTGACCTTGCGCCATCTGCCCATCACTCGCTCCCCCAGGTACGGCGGGTGGCTGAGCGCGCCTCGAACTGATCGGGGGAGCTGGTAACAAGAAGGACAAGGAACGGGGAGCTATTTTCGCACCGGCTGGCGGGCTGCATCAGGAAGGAGATGCCGTTCAACCGCGAGGGGCAGCGGGGCTGGACGCTGCTGCAGCTCCAATCTCTGATCCACAGAAACATCGGATTCAGACAAAGGATCATCAGCAGGGCAATCCCGGTCTTGAAAATGCGGTGGCCAAATTGTGGTCTGGGGAACATCCACTTCCAACTGCTCGGAATTACTGGAAAATAAAGAAAATGAAAACATCAACGCTTGTATCCAAACAACGAGAATGTTTCCCCAATATTATTTTGGTACATATGCGATGTGTACAGAAGTTAGACGAGGTTCGTCAGGAGATGGCAACTGGGAGAACAGCGACGTCCCACAGTAAAGCACCACCCTCAGTTGGCGTTTCCCGGGAACAGACCCTCCCATTTCGCTGCAGTGGCGGGTCACTGCCCGGCGCTCCTTCGCATGGTCGGAATCACAGAGCTTCGTTTCCTCGTCAATGTTCCTCCGATGAATTCCAAAGAATTCGGCGGCCTCTCAGTCCTGCACTGACCCTCTCTTGGCGTTTCCCCTCCAAAGGTGCAGCGATCCCTCAGCACGGCTGTTCCTGCGTTTGCTCGTTTGGTCCTGCCGGGCCCGCAGTGTACCTGCTGTCGTGACTCTGCTCTTCCATCTTCACGCCTGTTGTCGGCATTGCTGGAGGATGGTTCCACAGTTAGCGAATGGAGGGCTCCAAGAACATCTCGATCCCCAAACATTCTGAGCCCTGCGTGCGAAAGTTAAATGCAAAATGTGTCACCATGTTTAGTCTGTTGCGCAAGCCGAGTGATCTGGTCTTCCTACTGAGGTCCCCGCCATCGCAGAAGCCAGTTTCCAGCTAATTCCATTCACTGAACGTGATATCAAGGAACGACTGTGAAGATTGCCCACAACAAATGTTCCGGGAATTGAATATATCCTGGTTGTAGGCTGTAGAACTGCGCTCCAGAAAAACAAGCTGTTGAACGAACCATCCTACCCATGCGTTCCCGCACTCTTATCTATCAGGTAATGTGGACAATTATCGAGGTATGCGCAGCTTTCAAACAGCAGAAACAACCTCATGTCACTAACTAAAACCAAACTGTCTCCGATCTGAATGAATATCAAAGCGCTGTAAAGTGTCGGTGATTGAGTTGCCAAAAATAAGTTGTTCACCGAGTGCACAGTTTGAGTTTGCAGGGACCACTCGTTTCCAAACCTCATCACAGCCTTGATCCAAACATTTGCCATAAAGTTGACTTACACATATGAGGTGACATTGGCCGCATCTGACTTGAAGGAAACCTTTGAGCGCGTGGGATAAAACCGAGGTTACTGGGTGTCAAGTAGAAGGATCTCCAGTGGGCGGAGTCACACCTTGCACAAAGGAAGATGGTTGTGGCTGTTGAACTTTCATCAGCCCAGGAACTGCTCCCATCAACGTTCTTGGCCCAAATGTTTTCATCTAAACCCCCCCCCCCCCCCCGCGTGACCTTCCTTCCATCAAAAGTTCAGAAGTGTGGATGGTTGATTCTGATTTCTCCATTTCCAATCCTATTTGCAACTCCTCAGCCAGGGAAACAGCCCATGCCCGCCTCCACATCTATCTCCACACATTAACCCCTTTAAAAACACTTCCTTACCCTCAGCCTTAATTTATCCCACGTGTCCAAGCATCGGCACAGATTTTTGCATCACACACGTGCAGCTTCTGTGAAATTTTCAATCAATGACTTTTCCTTTTCACACGTTTGTAGTTGTTGCTCTGTGAGAACACAAGCGCGTCGGAATCCCAACGAGTGGGCTCCGTCAGACAGTTGTCCCACACCACTTGTGAGGGGGCTGTCCCTGTGGGTGTTAATTCTGCCCTCTCTCTGACCAGCCCCTTCACCATTCCCTATCCTTAGTGAACCGCGATTTCTTGCACCAGGTCTGAACCGTTTATCAGATCACCTATTCATTGAAGAATTCCATAACGCACCCGTATCCTTCTTTGCTGTCTCGGTCACTGATTCTATTCCTATCGGTACCTTTAGCCGTAGTTGTGACAGACTTTCGCGTATTCTGATGCTCTGTAATAAATATCATTAACAAGAGGATTCTGCAATTATGATGGAAAAATAAACATTACTCTTGAACCAGCTCACACACCGTCTGATCCCCTGGAACGTTGTTAACGGTGTGGCAAATACTCTGATCCCCAGAAGCACGTCCTACCCGTGTCACACAATAACTTATCATCCGGCTCCTATTCCCGCATTTTATTTATCTGAGGAGACCAAACTGCTCTACACTGACAGGTGCAGTTTCACCAAGCCCGCAGAAAATTTCAGTAAGCCATCTTCACCCCTGACACAAGTATTCTCCCAGTAAACATAGAACATTGAAGAGTTCAGCACAGGAACATATCCTCGGTCCTCGATGTTGCACTGAACTAATTAAAATAGTAATTGAATGCCTAACTAAAATAATCCCTTCCGCCTACACAATATCCACATCCGTCCATTCTCTGCGCATTCACGGAACTATCTAAGTACCTCTTAAACGCCTCAGTTGTATTTGCCTCCAATGCCAACCCTTGCAGCACAGTCCAGGCACCCACCACCCTCTGTGAGAAAACGTCTACCGTCTCACTTTAAACGCATACCCTCAAGTATTAGACATTTCGACCTTGGGAAAAAGATGCCGGCTGTCCAATCTGTTTAAGCCTCTCATAATCTTATTATCACCTCTTCCCTCAGCCTTCGCCGCTGTGGAGTAAACAACCCAAGATTGTCTAACCTCTCCTCATAGTATATCCCCTTTAATCCAGAAAGCATCCTGGTAAACCTAGTTTGCATCTTCTCTAAATCCTTCACATCGTTCCTATAATAGGAGCGACCAGAACTGAATGCAATATTCCAGAGGCGGCCCAACGAGAGTTCTATGAAGCTGCAACATAACTTCCAGACTCTTGAACTCCATGCCTCGACTAATGAAGGCAAACATGCCGTATGCCTTCTTTACCACCCAATCAACCTGTGCATCCGCTTTCATGGAGCCATGGACTTTGACCTCAAGGTCTCTCTGTACATCAAACCTGTTAAGGGTGTTGCAATTAACTGCACACTGTCCTTTCAGATTTGATCACCCAAAGTTCAACACCTCAAATTCGACCGGATTACACTCCATCTGTCACTTTTGTGCACATTTCTACAACTGATCTATTGCCCGGTGTAAATGTTGGCAATCTACTACAGTATCGAAAACACCACGAATCTTAATTTCGTCTGCGACCTTCCGAAACGCTCAGTTACATTTTCATCCAATTCATTTGCATATCTCAACGCTAACATGCCGTTGTCTTCCAGATCACTTCAGCGGGACAGCAAATTGTGTACAAGCCCAAACAGCTCACTTTGAACATCAACATTACCCAATAGCTCACGATTTAAAATTATACACTGTTTTCTGTTTCATGCAAAGAGTTCCCATGTCTTCACATATCTTTACATGTTTTCGCTTTACATCCCACCTACGATGCTCTTGTCCATCCTTTCACAAGTTCCATACCCCTTTGAAGCACAGTGGCCCTCAACCGTGTCCACACCCCGCTCGTTCAATATCATCACCAAACTTGGTCATATAACATTTTGTTCCCTCAGCCGCAGCGTCAATTTAGCTACGAACAGCTAAGTCCTAATCACCGAGCCCCGCGGCACCCCACTGTTTGCAGCTTCTTAATCCGAGAAGGATCCAACTCCCAATCTGCTTCGATCCGATAATCAATTCTCAATCCATGTCAGTTTTTCACCGTAATATCGTGTGCTCTCATCCTGTTGACAAACTCCACGCGTGAGATATTATCAAAAAGACTTCTGATGATCCTAATTCACAACACCAACGAATTTCCACTTATCTATTCTAGTAGAATGGGAAGGTATTTAGGAAGTGCAGTTTGCTTTTCTGCGACACTCAAATGTCAACGTCAGTGCGAAAGCAGTTACTTGACAACTGGATGGATTCCAACGCCCCCTTTCGACAAAGCGGTGCGCCCTTCGTGCTCAAATCAAATCCAACTGGTTTGACAATCCACTGTCATGACAACTGTGAACAAATATGGTTTAAAATTATTTGTAACCTTTTCTGCCACAAGAAATTCACTAACACGGATACGAACCTAAAAATTCCCTGTTGTGGGTCGGTCTGCGGCATTCCTTGTAAATGCCCCGCCGTCCTTCTGTTCGCTTTCATTCCAAAAACTTAACTTTCTTGTATAAATATTAGTGACAGGACCCTCCTTTTCGTGGGTCACTTCAGAGGCACCTACCCATGTTAGAGATACGTTCAGCACTGATACAGCTGAAACGACCGGGGACGGTCATTCCCTCAGTTGGGGAATATCATATTAACGTGAATCTGTCAGGCCTCTCTTCTCCCACCGAATTCATCATCTGATACCAGTCAAAGCTGGCTGTCACTGCAAACATGAACTGTTGTTGTCAACCGCGAACAACATTTCGCTCTGCCGGTTCTCTTATATTCGGCCCCGGGTAACGACGAACTGATGTCTCTGGTGCTGGGCAGAGACCGATAATTACCCCGTCCAACGTGTTCACACTGCACTCAGCTAATGGTCCCGAAACTCATCAACTATGTAAAGAACCAGCGACAGAGAACACCCCGTTTTATTATAAAGGAAAAGAACCCTATGGGATCGGCTGGAAGGAGTCACAAACCCAATCATCAGGGAATTTAAATTCTAGTTGGACGGAAAATGTTGCCAAACCAGAATAGGTTAAACCGTTCGGGTTCCGGAGCCAACACTATGCCCCGTGACTGATCATACTGTGTCTGTGAGATACTAGGTGAGACCCAGACTGGGTTGAGCACTGAAGCAGCCGGCCTGGGGTAAAGGTGAACTATCGTCGTCCCGGTTCCACCACCTTCACAGAATGGCCGTATCCCCATCCCGGGACGTCAGAAAGCAGGAGGAGGGGGAGTGGGGCAAACGGAGGAAACACAGCAGGAATATCAGAGGTTACATCAACCTTATCTCACTGTTGCAAGTAGATTCTGTCTGGATTTCCGTGTGGATCTCACAAGTTCTCTCTTTCTTATTCCATCCCAACCAATGGGATGGATATTCTCTGTTTAGTTCAGCGAGTCTCAGGCTGTGAATTTGATCCGCCCCTTGTTCTGGGAGGTTCTGCGCTCCGCCCTGTGCTTGAAAGTAGCTGCCCAGCGTACGAGGAGTTTCATACAACATCACTCATCTGTCGGAGCTCAGGGAGAGGCCCTTCCGTTGGAATCAACCGGAAGCTCCTCGACAACTTAACCCACTGCGACTGTGAACAGGGTTGGTCAAACACTTTGCCCAACACTTTCAGCTGAGAAGAGCTTAGCAACAGTGTCACCAAAAGAAACTGTTTCTTTCCATCAGGGACATGTTTACAACAAGTCTCTCCGCCCTCCTGCCCGCTGTTCCCAGCAGTAGTTTTCATACATTAGTGAGGGGTTCTTCCTGTCGGTTCTTCATTCCAGAAGGAACAGTTGTTTTCTCCCCCGAAGTATTTCGCCAATGTTGACACCTCTAATGTGAGCTGCGCTGATGTTTATAAAACAAAAAGAAACAAATCAGAAGCTGGAGATATGAAACAAAAACAGGAGATCGGGCAGAATCAGGAGAAGCGAAAGTGTTTACGTTTCAGGTTGAAGACACTTAAACAGAAAGGGTGGAATTCATGTTCCCACAACTGGAACAGACCGTTACACGTTCGGTTAGGTCAGATCAAGTTAGGTCATTTCGCCACTTCTGTTACAAGAAAAAACGATGTGACTGGGTGGATAGAACAGAAGGAATTATGTGTGATAGGGAGAGGCCAAGGTTACTACGGGATGAATAATGAACTTCCTCGGCTCGGTGAGCTAATTACGGCCGTTGCCGGGTAACCATACAATGACGTGGAATGCAGGGCTGTCGGACACGCCCAGCAAGCCAGGCTGTGAATGGTCAGGCAGCAGCCCTGGAGGCTAAGAAGTGGGCGACGTTGCGGGTCCAGACGCGACGGCAGAAAATTCAATATGCGGCCTAAACACTCCCTGTTCCTGGGTGGTAACTGCATGTCCCGTGTCCTTCCACGGAAGGGTCTCTGACGTTGGAGATCAGCAGCCGGCCTCACCCAGATCCACCAGTTTCTCCACATCTCCTAACGACAATCTCTCATTTCCCTCGAATCATATTCGCACCTCCCACCCCCCCTAACCCCTCACCAAACAGGTCCGTCGCCTGATCGCACTGACGGTGCTGACGTCACGGTCGGTTCTCGGGTACTTACGTCGACCAGCTGCCGCATGTGCTTGCTGATGGTCAGGGCGTCGAGCTTCGGGGCCACTCCTGAGGCCCAGTCAACAACCACGGGCGGTTTTTTTTGGGGGGGGAGCTGTCTGGAAACAGAGAAGGGACGGGTCCACTGTCAGCGGTGCTGGAGGCTGGGGAGTGGCTAGGACACACACACGCTCACTGTGACCACACACACTCACACACACACACACACACACACACACACACACACACAGTGACCACACACAATCACACACTCACACACACACACTGTGACCACACACACACACACACACAGTGACCACACACACACACACACACACACACACACACACACACACACACACACACACACACGTGCTGTATTCAGAACTCTGACACAGCAGGCGATCCAGAGGACAGAAACATGTTTCGAGGATGTTTCAGGCCCCTCTCCAACACTCTTGGCCAGAGACCAGGGGCAAACAATGGAAGCAGTGTTACGGCAGCTCAGAACACCCAGACACCATGTCCGGCACAACCATTCCCAGGTGTGGGAGAGTCTGTCGATGTCCCTTCAGCGCAGTGTGTCTGCACCAACCATAAAACCCCCATTTACACTGATCCCATTTTATTCTCCTGACATTTCATTAACTCCCCCCAGATTCAATCTCTCAGGGGAAATTTAATTTACCAACCTGCACGTCTTTGGAGAGTGGAAGGAAACCAGAGCACCCGGGCTAAACCCACGCGGTCGCAGGGAGAACTTGCAAGCTCCACACAGACAGCACTCGAGGTCAGGATCTAACGTGGGTCACTACTCTGTGACCGTGCTGCCTATCTCACAGAGGACTCAGCAGTCATCTCAGGGTCTGTGAACTCAAGTGGACGCAAGTCATCCTCACCCTTGAGGAACCATCAAAAAGGCGGGGGCCTAGTAAAAGTTCCCTCCTTCAGCCGTCTCCCCTTCAATGTCAGTAGTCTAACAGTCCAGAACAACCAGAGGGCATGCACTTAAGGTGAGAGGGGGTAGGTTCAGAACAGACGTGAGGGGTCCTGTTTTTACTGAGAGAGTGGTGGATGCCTGGATAAGGTGGTGAAGGCAAAATCATTGGGGGCTTTTAAGAGGGGCTTGGATGGGCACATGAATGAGAGGAAAATAGAGGGATATGGGCATTCTGTAGGTAGGAGGGAATAGCTATGTCGGCACAACATTGTTGGCCAAAGGGCCTGTTCTGTGCTGTACTGTTCTATGTTCTATGACACCCAAATCTCTCTGAACATCAGCCTTCAATCACTGCATTGCATCTGAATAATAGTTGTCTTCCTGCACCTGTCCCCAAAGTGTCAGCCCTCTAATTCCCACCCCCACCGTGTATGTTAGATGCCTCTGCTCAAGGATCCACACCGTGGGCTTCACCCACACCTCCTTTTCTATGAAGTCTAAATCACTGCAGGAGCTGACATAATTTTCGATGAACAGGGTTTGTTTCCGCAAACTCAACAATCAGATTAAACGTTGGTTTTTGGATACAGTCGAGAATCAGTAAAAAGCAGAAGGTGCGGAAGAGAAATGGAAAATAAATTTAATCCATTTTGCGGGGGAAAGGATGCTCAGAAAACGTTAAGAGAACATTTCAAAACATGAGCAGCATTGAAGGGCAATAGAACCCATGGAAGGGAAGGTGGGGCCCATAAGGATCCAGAGTGGGTGTCTGCGTTGCCAATGTAGACATCCACCTGTCGTCACTACAGCAGTGGCACCACCAACAACAAAGGTCTCTATTCCACAAGTACTGTACAGGACACACTTCAATTCTCAACCACCGGTGAGTAACAAGCGACGCTTCTGTCTCCCTCGCGGAAGCCAATTTGTTGCATTCAGGTGTCGGGTGCGCCCAATACGTGTGTGGGCTCAGACCGTGACTGCATGCAGTGTATTTCGCACAGGGTATTATTGATCCTCACCCCTTACTCACAGGCAGAAAGCACGAACATGAACCACAGGAGTGTTTTCTATCCTGGCCCATTGTCGTATTTGAAGGATTGGGCATTAGCAGCTGGATGAGAAGTGATATCGACCAACTCCACAAGCTATTCTTTATGCTGGTAACTTATCGATTTTACTATTAGCCATGTGAGCAAATTGCGTTAACTGCTGGAAAATGGGACCAGCAGTTCACACTGCATATGCGGTCTCATTGGCTCTAATAGGAGACCATATGCCGACTCTGTGGCCGCTTTATCGACCACCTTGTTCTGTAGGCAAGGGACCCGTGTATTTCGATTTCTGTCAGCTCAATGTTCCCTCGACACAGAATCTGACCTCTTCGTCTGGCTTCGTCCAGTGTTACAAAGAGGTCCTCGCGAACCACAGGAACAACTCCTCAACCACAGTCTTTCTGTCCTTTTCCTCACTCAGTGTGGAATTCCTCAACTTCCAGTAACTCGCGTTCTCCATCTGTACCCGAACCGGTCATTTCTGCTGTAGGACATTCACCCGTAATGTTGGCTCAGCTTTTCTCTCTCGTTGACCACAGCCGGGCCTGCTGTACCTGTCCAACAGCCCATTATTTCACAGTGCTGTACACTTTGTTTGTATTCTCACTCTCCAACTGTCCCCAGTGAACCCACCGACCGGAGGACGTCTTTAAGCCCCGGATTTACCCTCTGACAAAAAAATCCCACTGACTTCTCCTTCCATCCCATATCGCCGCTGTAACGGAGAGCTGACTTGTTTTTATCTTTCTCAGTTGTGACGAAGAGACTTCGACCTGAAACATTAACTGTTTCCCTTTCCGCAGATACTACCCGACATGCTGTGTCTGTCGCATGTTCTGTTCTCATTTCAGATTTTCAGGATTTACATTGTCCTAATTTTAATCTCAAGAAAATGGCATTCGCAGAGCTCAGCACCGCGCACTTTGGAGGGGACCAAACGCCAGAAATGCCATAAATATATCTAGGAAAACGTTTCGGCCCATTGGAAGCCAGTGCGCAGGCGCAGGAAGCGGTCGCAGCAGGAAGAGAGCGGAGATTCACCTCACCCGGTGAGTTTTTTTCACTCTCCTTGCTTGGGGTCTTTAACCATAAAAGAGAGCTAGAGTCTAGCAGAGCGGTCATCGTTGGGGCGGGTAGTGTCAGAGTGGGATATTAGTGGTTTAACTAAGAGGGTTCGTCGAGAAGAGGCCGAGGCAAAAGAACAGGTCAGAAGGGTAAGTTTGTCCTTTGTTGTTGCTGCATTGATCTTAAGGATTCCCTTAGTACAGTGTAGGCATGAGTGTAGGATGACTACACCTGCGGGAAGTGCAGCCACCTTCATCTCCTGAAAGACCAGATTAAGGAGCTGAAACTGGATTTCGATAAACTACGGATCACCCAAGGGTATCAGCGAGTCATGTATAGTAATATTGAGCAGGTGGTTATACCCAGAGGGCAGGATTCAGGTCGTGGATGGGTGAGCACCGACGGAGGTAGGGGAAAGAGTCATTGCAGTATCACTCTGTGGCCATTCCTCTCAGGAACAAGTTTATCCCTTTGGATACTGCCGAGGGGGATAGCCTATCTGGGAAAGGCAGAAGCAGCCAGGCCAGTAGCACTGTGGTTGGCTCTGAGGCTCATAAGGGAAGGGTGAAGTCAGGCAGAGCGATAGACACAGGGGGCTCGATAGTTGGGGGACAGACAGGAAATACTGCGACCCCAGAAGAGACGCCAGGATGAGGTGTTGTTCCCGGGTTCTCGGGTCCTGGGTGTCTCGTAGCTGTTGCAGAATGCTCTTAAGGGGGAGGGTGAGCAGCCAAAGGTTGT